>NW_027468576.1:11785782-11830782 GCF_046254945.1 Alosa pseudoharengus | reverse complement strand
TTTCAAAGCACATGCTGATAACTTTCCTAATTCCTTCCTTCCTTCCTTATGTTTCAGTGTGTCGTCCCCTTACTTCCTAACTGTTGTATTTCCTTCTTCGTGTCCCTGCTCTTGTGTCCTGCCTGCGTTGTTGCCTTTGTGGTCATCCTCTCTCCTTTATGGGAGCTGTCCATAGACATGCGTACATGTCGGCATGTGTCCTATGTTTTGATTCGGAGGGATACTCGCTCTACTCACTTTCCCCCTCCGCCTCCGCGACTCCTGGTCCTGGCACGTTGTCTTATTTAAATCGCCGGAGCTGATCCGAATCCTCCTCGCTGCTTTCATCTCTCGCTCGCGCCGTTCACCTTGACCACGGCCGCTCCAGCTGTGATGCCAGTAAGAGGCATTAGACGAGGTCATGCACTTGTAGACATGCACCGGAGGGAGTGGGTGTGTGTGTGTGTGTGTGTGTGTGTGGGTGGGGGGGGCGGGGGCAGCAGCCCTAGAGACGGCAAAAAGCAGTTGAATTGTGAAGTTCTTGGGAGGAGACGGGCATTCTGAGACGGAGAAGTAGGCGTTTGGGGTGGGGGTGGGATTGTAGCCCGACACCTGTGCTCATCGCCATGCTGTGTCAACACGGAGCAGGCGTCTCTTTGATCCTGCGTAAGCCTCCCTCCTCACACGTCTGGCAGGCCAGAGGTCAGCTGTAGGGGTTTACAGCGCTGCGCTCTGATGTTCTTCTCCCTGAGCCACACTGACTGGGGATTCTCCATCGCAGCGCTGTAAAGCGTGTGTGCTTGAGGCTCGAGGCCTGCTGGTGATGGGCGTCTCCGTCGTGTGATTCGCTCCTTCAAACGACCCCTGGATGACTCTCCCGGGGTTTCTGAAGCGCCTTTCTCACCGACTTGTGTGTGTTTCATGAACTCTCCTCACCTCGCATGGCAACGCTCCGCAACACCATTTCCTCTAACTGCCATCCTCCCTCTCTTCCTCCCTCTCTCCTTCCTTCCCTCCCTCTCTCTCTCCCTCCCTCTCTCCTTCCGATCACCCCCTCCTCTGCGAGTAGCCCGCTAGGACAGGTGCTAAATGAAATCTGTGTGGAACGGCTGTGCATGTCTCTCTCTTTCACTCTCTCTTTTTCTCTCTCCTGACTTCCTTCACCGTGTGTGTGTGTGTGTGTGTGTGTGTGTGTGTGTGTGTGTGTGTGTGTGTGTGTGTGTGTGTGTGTGTGTGTGTGTGTGTGTGTGTGTGTGTGTGTGTGTGAGAGAGAGTGTGTGTGTGTGTGAGTGAGAGAGAGAGAGTGTTTTGCTGGAAATGTGTTGCTGCTGGTCAGAGGGTAGCTATTGGGGGTGAGAGGCACTGGGTGTTGATAGCTGACAGAGCAGAGTAGAGCAGAGTAAAGCAGAGGAGAAAAGACATGTCTTGCAGCAGCACTGTACAATCTCATGGCTTGCATTGTGTACACAACTCTCTCTCTCATCTTTCTCACTCTCTCTCTCTCTCTGTATTTGTGTGTGTGGTGTGTGTGTGTGTGTGTGTGTGTGTGTGTGTGGGGGGGGGTGTTCGGGCTGATATTAAAAGATGGTTGCGTGTGGGCTTTTTTGGTTCGTCTCCAGAGGGAGAACGTAAACCCTTTGCATCAATCAGGGGGAGGATGGTTCAGCCAGACACAAAACACAAGAGCATCAACAACAACAGAAGCAGAGAGAAGAGGATGAAAACATACTTACACACACACACACACACACACACACTTACAGACACAAAGTGTAGAAATAGTTCAAATAATATTTCAAAAGATTTCAGAATAGGATGGTGAAATAACAGCAGTGTGTGTCCTCAGCCCTGGCACAGCAGGCTCTGTGAAGTGTTCCTTATGTTGCCCTGTTGTGCAAGGCTCATTCTTCAGGAATCACACACACTCTTGGTACACACTTGTCATGCCTTCTCACAGTCTTTAAAGGGCCACATTGTGTCTGCGTCAACTGCGCCATCAGTCATTAGTCATTAAGGTGTGTGTGTGTGTGTGTGTGTGTGTGTGTGTTTTATGGATCAGGTCTGTAGGTTGAACTCAAAGCCATCACTCTGATATTTCACCATATCAACGTTTGGGGGGGGGGGGGGTGTTATGTTGAAATGACAACATATTTTTTTCATTCTAGCGTAGAGGCACAGTGGTGCACCCAGGGCCCGCTGTCCCTCATGGCGGTGCTGATCTCAGCTCCTGACGATGCGTTAGGGAGGTTGGGCGGAACGCCAAAGCACCTAATCAAATTACAAAGGTTGTGTTGATCTGATGCTGTCGCGGGTGCCTGCCTTTTCAGGATCTTTCAGAGATCACGAGGTGTGTGTCAAGGCCAAGAGAGAAGCACGCTCTAGCTCTTTCTCACCCCCCCCCCCCCTCTCTATATTAATTAATTCATATCTCTAGTTCAGTATGCCTATTGCCAGCCACCCTGAGAAGTCAAAGGCGATTCAAAACGAGTCAGAAAAGTCGAGACAGGACCAATCGTCAAACTTTCGGTGTCCACCACTCTAGTTCATCCAAAACAAACCAGAAAAGGGCCTTAAAGTGCTAAAAAACAGAATTTTCCTTTAATATTCATTAATTTTATTAATTTGTTTGTTTACTTGTTTATCTTGATTTAAAACATGCTGCTGAGCTCCCTGCACTTTTTGTGTTGAGATCATTATGAAAGGTTCTCTGAATTAAACATATGCTTAAAGGCACTTACTGTATATAAAGTTTTGTGTCAGAGTATTTGTTGTTCTTGATTTTGACACCAATATTCTTTTTTAAAGCACACATGTATTGGCTCCAAATATTGGTTATCTGATAATCTATAATCTATAATCTTATCTATAATTACTGAGAATTGATTTTGCCATCAGCCTTTGAAAAAACATATCTGTTGACCCCTAGTACACACACACACACACACACACACACACACACACACACACAGACACAGACACACACCCCCAACGACTAACCTCAATTAACCTACTTACCTAACATGTGCTCCTTATTATCTTGTTACCCTGGCTGGAAACACATTCTGTCTCTGGAATAAGTGAGACGAGAAGGCTGGCTGCAGAACTGCCCACCACTGATCCAACGGCCTGCTTAGAGCGAGTGCCAGTCATTAATGCCATTCGACACGCCCAGTACATTTCCACTGAGGGGCCAGGGTGGGAACTGTACTGGTGCTGCTCCTCTTCTGGGAGTGGTTGTGGTGGTGCTGTGTTCAGCTGCAGCATGCCAAACTGGCATTGCCAACTCTGTCCAAAACACACTCACTCATTCACTAACACACACACACACACACACACACTTTTATGTGTTTTTATGCTATGCCCGCTTTATTTTATGTGGAGACTGACAGAGATAAAGAGATCATAGTGAGTTGTCCTTAGAGAGAGATATGTGGCTTTCGGGAAGACCTTTTGCTTGCGTTCAGTGTGATTTTGTAGAATTATGACCCTAGTTGAGTTTATGGCCAGAGTGGGAACTGGCTGTACAGGCAGATCAAGTTTGTGAGTGGAGTGATAGTAGACTGTTGTTTGATATGTGAGAAGGTGCCTCTGGATGGTGATGGTGAGTTGGCAGCACTTGCACACACACGACAAACAGCATGCCAGACGGGGAGCATGGATCTAAAATTACACGCTCACTAATACGCGGCCTGTGGCCTGCGGCCTGTCTCTCCGAAAAGGAAAGATTAAGATTAGCTCTTTGTTGTGGAGTCATCACCCTGCTGGACATGATTGAACACACGAGAGAATAAATCTTATTTAGAGCTACGCTGTGTGCATCTCTGTCGCTTAGCGTCTCTGTTATATTGGGATACAACGTTAATAATCTGCATCACGATTACACATGTGAGACAATGTCATGTGACATGTGAGTCTTCTGGTCAACTTTTTATTATTATAATTTTTACTCTTTCTACTACAATTTGTACTTCTACTACTGTTGATTTATGATATTGAGTAATAGTTACAACAAGCACAAAAACAACAACTAAAAATGCAATGCCAGAGAAATTACAATAGTGGATGGAAAGCTGCTGGCTTAATGTTGGTGGGGAGATTCCTGAAAAAAAAGACATTGAATTGCTTAATCTTTCAGTTCATACAAACCTTTGTACCAAAAAACCTTGTGTATCAAGGCGTTCTTGAGATATCACACTCAAGGTGGGTTTGACCTTGACATTTGACCGTTGACTTCATAATTGAGTCCATACAAATGTTCACACTAAAATTGAAGCTTGTGAAGCATTCTGAAGCATTTGAAGCATTCTGAAGTTGTGACACAAGCGCGAAAGCTGGCCTTTGGAAAATGTAGTTCAAAGCCTAATTGTATGCAATGCAATGGCTACCTGCAAAACGGGGCTTTCAGTTGGTGTTGATGACTGCTCATTCTGCACCCAGATAACAATTAGTAATTGGATCTATGTTGTTGGTGTTGATGACTGCTCATTCTGCACCCAGATAACAATTAGTCATTGAATCTATGTTAAATCAACGCTATTTTGTCAACGTTAAATCATTGAATCAACGTCGCACTGCAACATTGATTCTAGGCCTGCATCACTTTTGCAGCCTCCATTATTTGAAGCAACGTTGAAATTCAAAGGTATTTCTAAACTAACTAAAATGAATATTGAAACAATCTTGAAATTACAACCAAACTAAAGATCAACGTGATTTTAATGGTTTTTCAATTTGATATTAAACCTCATTAAACCTATTAATCTGGCAATATATTGGGAATCTCATATCCTGCTTTATCTGCAGCCAGGATAAATTTGGCTAGGCCTAGGTATGTCTGGTTTAGGCTACACAAGCTTGCACAAATAACCATTGACAACTTTTATAAGTTTGAAAAGCAAGTGCATTTATTCACTCTTCTTCATTTAGAAATGCATGTGTGCTGTGCTTCCCTGTCATTCAGTATACAGTAGCATCCATAGACCACCCGGTTGCAGTCAGCCTGATCCTCCATCCAGTAGCAGAGTGAAGCGGCACCTAACAGAAATAGAAGAAAAAAAGAGACAGTTGTTAGATAAATATCTTCAATGAACAACAAACTAACTGATATGAAATGATAACTCTCTTGCCCAATTCCAGACCTACACAATGGTTATTTCAACATGTCTGTACGTTAAGCGGTTAGAGCCGCATTCATTTTTAAAAAGGTAAAAATAAAAGGTTATAAGAAGAAGTAAGAAGTCAGTAGATTTCAAGATAGTGGATTCCATCCACTATAATGATAATGCAATGTTGTTTTACTATAAATTGATGCTTTTGTTTTTGTTTGATCGCTTACCACTGTTATTCTTGATCACCTTGTATAAAATAATCTACCATATACAGTAACCAATGAGCGTCTGTTAAAGGAACAGGCCGACTTTTTGGGAAATTAGCTAGAAGTGGGTTAGACCAGTTAGCCTATAGTTAGCCTATAGGTAAAAGGGAGCTGTAGGCTAATTGGACTTACCCACCTCCAGTTAATTACTCTAAGCTAAGCTACTGTGTTGTGTCGGACTGTGTTATTGTATCCATAAAGAAAAGAAAGGTATGCATCCACTTGTTTAACTCTGGGGTGGATGGAGTTCAAAAAACTCCTGAAGACCCAGCTCTTTATAGAACATCTCCTCTCATAAGCACCACACACAACTAGTCTTGTTGATCCTAGCACTTACCAGCCGTCTTGAACTGACACGTAACTGTTAAAAACAGCACTCACTGATGCACTTATTCTTACTTTACTCTACCGTTTTTTAAATTGTCCTAAAATTGTTGAGAATTGCTTTAAAACTTAAACTGTTTACCATGTTGTTAGTCGCTTTGGCTAAAAATGTGTCAGCCAAATGTAATGTAATGTAATGTAATGGCGTGTGTGTGTGTCTGTGCAGAATCATGTGGAGTGCCGACGGAAGTGAGCTGGGTCAGGTGGCCGCCCGCATGGAGACCAGCCCGCCCATGGGCACCACCAGCATCTCTGTGTCCCAGCAACAGCCTCCCAAGAAGTTTGCCCCTGTCGTGGCCCCCAAGCCCAAGTTCAACCCCTACAAACCACCGGGGGAGGGTGCTGAAGGTATAGCAGAACCCAATAAATACTCACACTCACACATATCCACACACTTACACATCCACTAACAAGCCCCACTTTAACCCCCCCCCCCCTACAAACCAATGGGAGAGGTGACCCACTAATTGTATTGCTGAGCAAAAGCAGATCCTTACACACACACACACACACACACACACACGCACACACACACACACGCACACACGCACACACACACACACACACAAGCTACTTACACACACGCACACACACACACACAAGCTTACATAAGCACACTGGTATGGCTGGTATGGCTAAGCGAAACATATCCCTTGCAACCCCCCCCCCCCCCCACACACCCCCCACGCACACACTCACACACTCACACATATACATATTCGAAAAGCTCATAGCCTATCCTAATTACAGCCCATTCAAGCACATCAACAGCTGTCTATGTCAAGTTAACAGGTCCGGTTTTAAATACCTGACAGCACATGGACATATCAAGGCGATGACTGGAGCACAAGACTACATTAAGATGGGGCTTTACATTGGTTCTATGTGTGGGGTTTTCTCACTGACATTGCACATGAACTTTGATTCTTGTTCATCATGTGTAATACTCTATACGTGTACATATGTCATGCCAAAATGACTCATCTCCATTTGGTAATGGGCATGAACGGATGCTAATTCAGCCTGTGCATAGCATGTTGTAAACAGTACATGACACAGAATACATAATTATTTGTACGAAATTACTGAGAGCAAGAGAGATGGGGGGGGGGAGGGGGTTCATGAATCTCTCTGTAATTCTTGCCAGAGCAAGGAATCCGGAGGCAGTCTTTATTTATTATCCAGCGATGATGATTTTTAAAAGAGAATAACGACGACTCCAACACAGAGTGGCTCATTTCTGAACCCTGTAGCAGACGGCACCGCATGCTCACGCCCTAGGGTGGAGAAGAGGGAGTAGAGGCCTCACTGATCTAAAACCATTTGAATAATCCCTACCACAGGCCGCAGATTATGCACAGGCCGAAGTGGCGTGTAGAACACCAACTGACAGCAGCCATTACCAGTTGAAAGGATCGTAACTCAAATGGTTTGGACTATTTGATGTAATGACGATAACTACCAGCCATAAAGTAAATTCATACTTTAATTGGGCTCAATTGTGTGTACAGATTCTTGCTTTTCATTCCCAGAGGGACACACAAACTCAGGGGAATGGAGTCAGATCAGCATCTGGCCCAGGTTTGGCTGGCATGTGGCGTAGATTTGACCCTGTTCTTGCCTCGGTCTGACCTAGATGTCGTTCAGATCTGGCCTGCGTCTGATGTAGACTTTCCAAGCTCTACTTCAGACCTGTTTCAGATAGAGTCTGCAGCGATCTGCTCTCTCTCTCTCTCTCTTTCACTAATGTAAAGGAATTTCCCCCCGCTGCTCTGAATTCCGTACGTGTAGCACTGGTGAAAAGCCTGACCGTGTGGCCGGGCATCCAGGATTGGGCCAAGGGGGCATGGGGCTCCGGGCGGGGTATGGGACAGACTGGGACTTAGAGGCTGAGCTGGGGGGCTGGGGGCTGGAGCGCAGGATGGGGATGCTGAAATAAGAGCCTGTGGGCGGGACTGGGGGGGTGGGGGGGCTGGCCTGGGGCTAAGGCTAGGGGTCCTGGAGGGAGAGGGTAAGGGAGGCGTTGGCATGATGCCAGGGTTGCGGGTTCATGTAAAGACTGGCGGTAACCAGAGGGTTGGAAGGGCACATTCCGTCCAGGCAGCGCGGCCCCAGTATCAAACTGCAGCCTCCGATGGGGCTGACCCATGCCAAGAAAATGTCAGCTCTGTGTGTGGGGGTGGGGGGTATTGTAGTAAGTGTGTGTGCGTGTGTGGTGGTGGTGGAGGTGGTAATATGTGTGTGTGTGTGTGTGTGTGTGTGTGTGTGTGCGTGTGTGGTTGTGGTAGTGGTGGGGGTGGTAATAAGTGTTTGTGTATGTGTGTGTGTATGTGGTGGTGGTGGTGGTAGTTGGGGGGTGGGGGGTAATAAGTGTGTGTGTATATGTGGTGGTAGTGGGGGTGGGAGGTAATAAGTGTGTGTGTGTGTGGTGGTGGTAATGGTGGAATGTGGTGTGTGGGGGGGGGGCATTCTGCCTGTGTCCCTGTCACTCTCCTGCAAACCCCCCCCCCCCTGTCTGTCCCTCTGATCATAATTCATTGCAATGAGGGGCCTGGTGCCTGATTAGGCTCTTGTTGAATAGCAGTGGCCTCCAGAAGGAAGAAAGGTTTGGATATGACGTTTTGTTGGAACTATTGACAGAACCATGTCCCCTTTCTACCAAACACA
Organism: Alosa pseudoharengus; assembly: GCF_046254945.1. Classification (NCBI taxonomy): domain Eukaryota; kingdom Metazoa; phylum Chordata; class Actinopteri; order Clupeiformes; family Clupeidae; genus Alosa; species Alosa pseudoharengus. The sequence goes on along the minus strand of NW_027468576.1, from coordinate 11,822,378 downwards.
ACACACAAGCCATTAAAATGTGTTTGTTTGTGGTCATTCTTTTTTTTTCTTTTTTTCTGCATTGTAGCAAGATTGTGTTATGCCAATAACTATAGCTGCAAGATACATAGCCAGCCATGGTAAATTAACATATATTTTTCCTATTTTAGTTGCTGTACAACTATATCTTCTATGTAAGGTAGTTCATGGTTCTGAATATGCTCTTAGGTCCCATGCACAAATACAGCTTATAAGGCTTTTTTTGGATATTGTTTGTACCCTAACTCTGTTATTATCATCATAGTTGGCCTTTTAACTCTTGTGCAGGCCACAGTTCTGTCCGAACTGGACTATCGCAATGCATTATTAGCTAGTCCACCTGTTTGTGTAATGAGACCATTACAGATGATTCAAAATGCAGCGGCATGTCTGGTCTTTAATCAGCTGAAGGAGACACATGTCTTCTCTGGTAGTGCCTCTTCATTGGCTTCCTGTAGCAGCCTCTACAGAATTCAGTTCAATACCTCACTCTGGCCTACAGAACCCTCACTGGCACCTCACTCTGGCCTGCAGAACCCTCACTGGCACGCAGAACCCTCACTGGCACCTCACTCTGGCCTGCAGAACCCTCACTGGCACGCAGAACCCTCACTGGCACCTCACTCTGGCCTGCAGAACCCTCACTGGCACGCAGAACCCTCACTGGCAACTCACTCTGACCTGCAGAACTCTCACTGGCACCTTGTCACCTTAATTCTCTGATCCATCTTAATTTGCTCTCTCAAACATAACTGACTTGAGAACTGGAGCCCAAGTTATACAGTTGTGCTCATACGTTTATATACCCTGTAAATACACATCCTAAAGTTGACTAAAAGGAGAAATAAAAAATCAGCTTTTGGAAATTGATCTTAATGTCTTAATTAAGAAAAATTAGGAAAAATCCAACTTTTAAGGACACCAATTTTTCTTTGTAAATGAATAATGTATCGTAAATAAATAAATGTTCTTCCTTAAAATACAGGGGCCATAAGTATACATACTGTACCCCTATGTTAAATTCCCATAGAGGCAGGCAGATTTTTATTTTTAAAGGCCAGTTATTTCATGGATCCAGGATGCTATGATAAAGTTCCCTTGGCCTTTGGAATTAAAATAGCACCACATCATCACATACCCTGGCTAAAGCAGGGTACCTCTCACCCACTGTGGTAAACATAATGGACTTAAAAAAACAGTAGCCCAAGTTATATAAGAGTTTACTTCAGTGCGTCAGGACTATAGAACATAGTGTTATGTGAGATTGTTGTTGTGATGGGCTGGGATCACATAGTGCTAAATTTACTTGAAGCTCCTCTTGTTGACCAAGGCCAAGCTCATTGGCACACTCGGACTGTGGCTGATTCTTTGGCGTTAGGTTTCATGTGAGACCTATCTGACTTCTCTCATTGTGGTCGAGTCCTTTCAGGAGAAGCATCTACACTTCTCTGTTCAGGGACTCACTGTAGTGTTGCTGGGGTTGCCCAGTAAATCAATTGTGCCAAAGTTTCCATAGCAATGTTGTCCTCAGACTTTTTTGTCTGAAGTTTCAATACAGGAAATTGAAGGCATTAATCCAGGGCAACTATGTTATCTGGTCACTCAGCTTGGAAATGAACTATAAATATTTAGCTTTTTGTAGTCATCATCGGGACATAGTGTCCCACAAAGAATTCTGTTTACAGTCAACAGCTTATCTATCATCTGTCCACAGTGAGGAAAGTCTAACACTATTTATGCTGTCAGACACCCACAATACAACGTGTGCGTGTGGGGTCATCGTAGTCAAATACTAGCTATTTAAATGAGTGTTTGAGAGGAAATGATGGATCTCTCCAGTTAATCCTTTGAGATTTTGCTACAGTATGGAACCACATTGCAGCCATCTGCATAATGTGTATGTTTTGGCCACATCTTCAAAAACAGTTTCTGTTCCCAGTGTGCACTTTGTCGTCTTAATTTCTTTTCTAAAGGGTATTATTAGGAATTTGTTTCTGTAATAAAAGTGTACTTTCTTTCGCTAATTGGCTGATAAAAGCTCTGTTAGATACCGGTTGCCATAGCTACAGTGCAGGCTCCTGCGACCCTAAAAAGACTGCTGATTAAAAATATGACTTAAACTTTATCTCTCTGTTAAAAATGGTATTAATTAAGCCATTCTATTTTGGTATGTTTTAGAGAGTTAAAAGATAAGTTGAGGGTTTTAAGTTGTGTGTGTGTGCGTGTCTGTGTATGTGTGTGTGTGTGTGTGTGCCTGTAGCAGTTGGATTGCTTTGATGGTGGAAGAGAGGAGAAAGAAGCTGAGTCTTTGTTCGTGGTGAAGACTCATGAGAAGACGGGGTAGATTTAAGTAAGACCTCGTTGGGTGTGTGAGGGAGTGGGGTCGAGTGAGAGCGGTGCACTATCACACTGAATGGGCTAGGAAGGGTAGTGTGTATGTGTGGGGGAGGGGGAGGGGCTTTCTCACATCAGATCCACCCTGAGCCTGAGTGCACCCCCCCCCCCCCACAGCGGGAGACACCAGCCTCTTCTCACTCTCATACACACACACACACACACACACACACACACACACACACACACACACACGATTGTTGAGAGTTCAGCCTGTAACTTGTTCAACTGAAAGGTTTAAAAGCAGCTACAGTTTCATCACTTTTCATCACTGCAGAAGGACTTGTGCTGCATGCATGAGAATGATAACCACTCCGTTTCAGGGCTGTTGGGACAGTGCAGATGTTATCCGCCCAACATAAAGATAATGGCACACCGCTTTTGTAAGCAGATTAGATTTCAGCACACCCTATGATGAAATAATGCCAACTGAATATCCTACTGAGTAGACTGTGGTTGCATTAGAAGGCATAAGTTTGTGCTCACACAAGTTATTTTTCGCTTTCACTGTGTGCTGAAAGACCTTAATCTGAGGAAGTTTGGTGCCCTGATACAGTCTGTGATTGTTCCGTGGACCGGGTGTTATACTTTTTTTTCTGTAGGAAATTTCTGTTGGATATTTGTCCTCTGCATTTTATCTTGGGGTAGTGTACACACATACATACATACATACATACATACATACATACATACATACATACATACATACACACACACACACCCTGAGCATTATCCAGTGCACGGGGAGCCGTTGCAGAGGCCTTGCTCCAGGGCACCTCACCCATGGATGTGGATGTGGAAGAGCACTGTCCAATCACTCCCCCCTTCCTACCAGTCAGGGATCGAACCGGCCACACGTCAGTCACAAGTCCGATTCCCTAACCAGTAGGCCATGGATGCCCATGTAAGGACACGCATTCTAAGCCTTTTTTTTCCACAGCCTTTTTTTCCATGGAGAAGTTTATGGTCTTCCACGACTGACAGTCTTGGTGATGGAGAGGAACAAAAGAAAGCTGAGGTGTGTGTGCGTGTGCGTGTCTGCGTGTGTGAGTGTATGTGTGTGTGAGTGAGTGTGTGTGTGTGTGTTTCATTTGACTGAGTATACAGAGAGATGGAGAAGAAGGAAGAGATGGAGAGAGGAAAAGAAGAGAGATGGACAGAGGAAGAGAGGAGAGATGGAGAGAGAGGGGAGATGGAGAAAGGAAGAGAGGGGAGATGGAGAGAGAGGAGAGATGGATAAAGGAAGAGAGGAAAGATGGAGAGAGAGAAGAGATGAAGAGAGGAGAGATGGAGAGCTAGGAAGAGGGACAAAGATGGAGGATTGCCGCTCTGTGTCCATCAGAAGAGAAGCAGTCTAATGCAGGCTGGCAGAGGCCAGCGCTCTGATGCATTGCAGGTGTAAAAACTCAGATTTATGTGTCAACAGTGTGGGAGGCAGAGGGAGGTGGAGACGCCTGGGTACTTAGTGAGGGCCGTGGCTGTTTTTCTTGCTCAGGCTCGCTCGCTCTCTCACTCTCTCACTGTGAGCTGGTGCGAGTGAGCGAGACGCGAGATTTGTATTGCTCTCTCTCAGAACAATGCTGCGACTTGAACGAACAGGCGCTCATAAAACAAAGGCCTCTGCTGTGGATCATGTGTGGAGCGTCTCTTCCTGGAGTCGTGGATGTTGCGTGCCTCGTTCGTTTTTGGTCTGCATTCTTTTGCAGGATATTCTTTGAAATCACAGATTCACAGATCAAAATAAAAACAAGGTTTTCGGGAAGCCTGTGTTCCATAAAGATTACGGTGCGGTCTCACACATTGTTTGTGATGTCACTTGGCAGATTATTAACCATTGTCCATTCGCAAATCATTTTCATAGAGGCTCATAGGATATCTGTTCCTGGTCATTTAAGTTCACTTTTTGCAAATATACAGTACCTCACTCTTCAAGTACTTTATTGCCTCAAACTCAGCTGAACCATATCTTTATCTCAGAGATTGCCACATACAAACAGTGCCATATAGTCGCGTTGGACTCTGCTCCCACAGCCTTAAGCGCACTCTCATATTGACCTTTCCCCCTTGAGAGCACAGCCACGATGAGGTGTCTGTAATGCTGCCACTGTCAGTTGATGGTATCAGGGGAACCCTACTAAAGCTATATAGGCTGGGACTTGGCAGCAGTCAAGGCCATTGTTGTGTATAACAGCTCATGTTGGTGTCGTAAAGATATCTACAGTATGTTCAGAGGCTATTTGTTGTCAGTAAAGTGTTTCCCGTTTTGTTATTGGGTCCAACAATAGCTGTATATATGGTATGACAATGCCCTGTAAAAGTAACGGTCAGATATAGAGGTGAAGAAACCCAAACATGTTGTTGATTTAATTGTGTTATTAAAAAACATGTTTGGGCCTCCAGAGAACGAGATTGTAGATTCCATGCTGAAATGATGGCAGCTTTGAAGTGTGTGTTAGGGTCTGGAGGTGGACACATGTATGTAACATGTACATATAGAGATGCAGATAAATACAGTACTGTATAGAAAGGCTTGGGGCGTGTCCCAGATTGCTGGCCTATTAGATGCCCCACTCACTGTCCTTACTGCCTTATGATGCCTTGTCTGGGGTATTGAGGCCTTTTCATCAGGCCATGTGTCCACCCGTCTTTCCTCCTGTCCCAGGGTCCCCAGTTACTGTACCCTGCCCTCGACTCATGAAACTGGTGTGTGTTTGCTCACATGGTGCTGTATAGTAGTGTAAAGGGCGATTCACAGCAAACATTTGTGGCAATCGAGGCTGTTGCAGTGACAACTTGCAGTGATGTGAATTAAACATTGTAATGTTGCAAACATTGCTTTAACCGCACAGTGACGTGTTGTCACACAGTCAGTCCAGCAGTGGTGTCAGGACAGTTGTGTTGGTCCAAGGAGTGACAGAGAAATACTTTGAAGTGTTTAACTCCGTTTTTCACCAGTGCCTGCACAAAATCACAAAAACCAATTTAATCTGTTGGATAATCAGCTAGTTTGTTAAATTTGCTGGCTAACTAGTCAGCTAGCTAGTTCATATCTGGCTACATCGAGTGGTGCAACAAAGGCGTTGTTATGGAAACATTGAGTTGTTGCACTACTGTGAGTTTGTTAGAATGTGTGCTGCTGGATTAAAGGTGCAGTCAGGGATTTTGCAGGAAGTCGCGTTGTTTATGTTTATGTTTGAATTAATTAGTAGGCGCATTTGTGCAAAAAACCCTACATTATATTTGAACACAGGACCAAACCAAACACGCCAGAGAGGTAGCTCACCCCTACCTTCAGTATTCCCAGAGAAATTACACGCAAGATTTGGTTTGGGGGACAAGCTGCCCCCACTTTGTTTGTTTACAGTTTTTGGAGTCAGGGCTGCCCAGAAAGACTGGTTTTTTTTTACAGTGTACCCAGCTAGCGGTTCGGAGGAGATTGCTAAATGTGACCAAGAATATTTTGGGCTTGAAATCTAGTAAAATCCCTGACTGCACCTTTAAAAAACGTTAAAAAAAGCTTTAAAAAGCTCATCTCCTCACAGATCATTGATGCCCAACAATCAGACAATCCCCAACTAATCCCAATATTCCCTGCAGCTGGTTGCAGTCTTTAGAATGTTTAGAAAACCAACTTCCAGTTCCACACTGCTCAGACAGTAACTGACAAGACAGACATTTGTTACCTGACTGGACATGTTAAAGCTGAAAAACTCCGCCCGACAAACACAGACCGACACATACTTATGCAGCTTTTGGTGTTGGTTAGAGTTGGTCAGTATTTGTCGAGCCAGTTTGTATTTGTCACATCACTGCTGCATGAATGAGAATGATAACCACTCCGTTTCAGGGCTGTTGGGACAGTGCAGATGTTATCCGCCAAACGCATATGTCAGTACAGTGTTTGTATGTGTGTGTGTGTGTGTGTTTGTGTGTGTAAAACTGTGGTGGAATGTGGTTAGTTGAGTCCAGGAGATTGAGATCTGACCACTATATTCCTACGTCTCTGGACGGAAACACATACACTAGTCTATCCACTGGTGACCCGAAAAGGCCCATTAAGCATCTGTGTGTGTGTTTGTTTGTGTGTGGGTATGTGTGTGCATGTGTTTGTGTTTACAAATGAATGGTACAGTGGCCCTGCTATTCTATAAGATATGAGATTAAACAGAAACAGTGCATTTCTGTTGAGACTGTGCCTTCGACAGGTTTACCTGAATTGACTCAGCTGGCATTGAGGCCTTCTTGGCTATATTTTGATGCAGCGCAGGATAAGGCTTACTAATTATAAACATCACATGGCTGGTTTCTGTGCTCGTCATGGAAACATCCGCCTAATTGCAGGGGGATTCTGTTAGGCATTTGCATATTTTTATGGATGACAGTTGAATGATTGTGCTCAGCTCTCATTCAGCGTCCAGGGCCACATGGTGTATGTAGTTTTCACACTGTGATTTGCATGAAATGATCATTGAGTCACTATCATAGATGCTGTATTGGAAGCTAGACATGATAACCCATGCTTTATGTAACACGCTGTGGTGTTTTAGTATTTACTTGAACCCCCCCTCCGCCCCCTGCCCTTTTATAGTCAGTTGCTTACAGGATGCGATTGATTGGAAGCAGCATGACTTTGCTCCGCTTCTCTGCCTGGATTGCATAATGGAGGTTCTGTGCTAGAGCATTGGCACTTCAAAGTGTTCTTTTTTTCAGTGTTCACTTCTGAAATATAATTGCCTTGACAAGGAAGTGCTTTATTTTTTCATTTATTTAAGCATCAGGTAATCTCAGAGGTGTAACCTGTTAAGAAAGGGTTTCATCACCCAAAACAAAATGAGCACCTAAAACAATGAATTTCATCTTATGACATGTAAATTCATTGGCCCAGCTAGAATACAGTTTTCCTTTCTATAGATCTTGTTTATATCCAGCCTCTATGTTTGTGTGTGTGTGTGTTAGTGTGTGTGTGTGTGTGTGTGTGTATGTGTAATTGTGTTTGCATGCTGTACATGAATATGTTTGTGTACATATGTGAGTGAGTGGTACGTATTTATGACTGTGTGTGTTTGTGTGTCTTTGTGTGTATGTGTGCATGTGTGTGTCTGCCATCTCTGTGTGTGTGCGTAAATGTGTATTTACCTAGTCTGCCTGCTCTTTCCTGAAAATCTTCTCGGGTTTGTGTCGGTGGTCGGCTCTCTCTCTGAGTTTCTTCTCTGCTCAGGAAGTCAAGTAGCCTGGCGAACCAGACCCACATCAAGATGTAGGGTCTGGGCACTCACCGTTCGCAGTGCTCAATCCGAGGGGCGGGATAATCAGTTGTCTTTCAAATTCCCTCTGCATGCAATAGGACAGCGGCAGCGCTATGAGTCCCATGCGTTTCCCACCAGCGGAGCTAGTTGGCTAGTTCAAACGTTTGCCAACTTAATAAAAGCTTAACTCGTGTCACACTGTTCGCCAGCAGCAACATCCATCTTATTTGTTTTCAAGTAGCAGGGAATTTAAGCCAAACCGTTGCAACTCTGCCATCAATCATTATGTTAAGCCCACCTAACGACTCTATACACGATTTCATTGGCCTGAATAAGTTTCGATTTCTGGAGCTCACAAGCCAACGGAGAGTTGCTAGACTAGCCCTGGCAGCAAATGTAATTTGCTGCCGCTAGGGGCGCGTCTAGATTTCTAGGCTAGAAGTCAAGTTACGTTTTTTTTAATATATATTCAATGTGCTTTACATGGAATAAAAGCATAGAAGGGCAATAGTAAAATAATAGTTTAAAAATAAAGAATAATTAAAAAGACAAAAAAAAAGACAAGGTAGATTGGCTACAGTTGGGCCCTTTATGATGTCATCTGAAAGAGCTGAACCACATAGTAGCTAAAAACTGCTCCACCATGTTTAGTTCTAACAGCAGGTTTTACTAACAAGTTTTTCTCCTGAGACCTGAGAGGTCGAGAAGGTGTGTACTGCTGAAGCATCTCTGATAGGTATTTAGGTCTTGCTCCCTCTGATTTATAAACAAGCAGTAGTGCTTTAATTTAGTGTTGAAATTTAGATCACTGTCAATTAATAAACGACACTTTTTAACAGTATCCTTTGCTTTGAACACTTTTGTGTCAAGGAGAGTGGCAACCCTAAGTCTTTCCTCCTTTTTACCAGCTGAAGAAAAATCTAGTGACATCTAGTGACAAGAGACATCTAGTTGTTGATTTGGTCAATACACTGACACAGATAAAACTGACACTGACAAAATCAAATTATTATGACCGCCGCTAGCGAAGCTAGCGAAGCGGTCATATAGGGATTGTCAAAGTTTTTTTTTTTTTTTTATTTATTTTTTTTTTTTTTTTTCCGTCATCTACTTCCTGAAATTTTGGTCAACGATACCCGGGGCACCGAAACACCAGGGCACATGAAATTTGGTGGGTATGTAGCCCCACTAGACTTTTACGGAAAAATTTCGTTTGGTCCCCGGGGGCCACTCCCCCTCCGCGCTGGGCCCCCCGAAACCCAAAAAATGCAGTTTTTCCTCAATAACTACCTGAACCGTGGCACCGAGGATGAAGAAATGTTTATGGTATGTTGGTCTCAAGGGCCCACATCAACTTAGCCCATAATCACTCATTTGTGATTTGCACCCCCCCGGTAAAAAATGAAAATGCAATATCATTCTGCTTTAATCGCCCCTCTCTTCAGTAAAGACGTTCAGAACTGCACCAAATTTTATGTGTATGATTAACCTGACATTCTCTGGGGGTATGCCAAGTTTCGTAGAATTTCATCCATGGGGGGGTCTAAAAAATTAAGTTATGTGTACATTTAGTGACTCTACACTCATTGGCCTGTAGATGGTGGTGCACACATATACACATGCACACACACACACAGGCACCCACATACTATCGGTATTAGAACGGCCGATACATAATTACAAATTCAGTAGGATTAAAAGAAAGCCAAAATAAATATTCATCATCATCATCATGGCTGCATTTCCAGTATTGGCGATAAGTAGTCGTTTGTCCACTAGATGGCGAATCGTTGCAGTGAGACGTAATTTTGTTGGAAGTTAATCTTAAATGGGTTGGAAAGACACTATGCTTCCTACAAGGACAAGACTGTAGGCTACAGTAGTTTACCGCAGAGAACGTCTAAGGGTAGGATGATTTCTGCATGACATGTAATTCCCATTTCCTCTTGAAGCCGAAATAAATCTGAGAATGTTTATCGGACATGCTTGTTTTTTACTGCAGGTAGGCTACGTTAATCCTATCAATAGCAGAACGTAGGTAAAATAATGTTACCGTTAGCATGGTTGACTGATGGAGGCCAATTTGATTATTGATGTATTTGTAGAAAACCATAAATGCGTTTATAAGCTACCAAGCAAATCGATAACAGCACTAATTGTATCTTTCGACTGTCATCTCATTTGCTTATGACCATAACCTAGGCTACTAACAGGAGCTAAGTGAGTTAGCCACAACACGTTCGCTACGTGATGGTTTTTTAATGGAAAATATATAGGCTACCTGAAAGATAACCTGTCTATGATCCCGTGATGATCTACAATCTCCATTTAAACCAGATGTTTTAGAGCGCACGTTGAGATGTATTCAGGGCAGGGCTGTACCTACACATATTTGTTGCACGTGCTACAAAAATCATTCTTTGCGATGAATGATTTAGTACCAACGTTACAAGGGTCAGATACAGTTTTGCCTATGGCTATATTCCGTGAGACTGAGGCGCTTTTTGTTTGTTCGAAGTGCGTGTTTAGGGTGTGAGAGGGGAGTCGATGTGCTTTGATTCCAGCTTGGTAGTTGTAGTCTATGCGATTAAAAAACACGTGTGTGTGTGAAGTATCCAAACAATGATAACGCTTTCATTATGGCTGCTTTAGCCACAGACCTTGAGCTACTGTACAGTGGGTTGGGTTCCGTTTAGAAGTGTCCACTTCATTCGCCCTTTCCGTGATTCACAGCTACGTGAAATGTATTACTACTGATATGCAAAACTATTAACTTTTTCGCCAAGAGGTGGCAGCTTGATACTGTAAGGTGTAAGCCATTGGTTCCAACGGAGATTTTATTTGGGTCGCCAGCATAGCCTAGCGACAATTTGTGTTGTGTAATAGGCCTAGCATAGGGCCTACCTTATATAGCTTATAGTTTGTTAACAGTCACGGTTTTGTCATAACTCCCTCTATGCATTTTTGCATTTAGAATAGCTCTAAAACCGGGGGGCGAACACGTCGCAGGGGGGGCGCCAGTGCGTGGATATCTCAATCGCAAAATTAAACAATATTTCTATCGGGCGCCTACCATGGACTAGGCTGGGTGAAAATCAAAAGATTGCGTCAAAAGATTGAGCTTAACCATTGACCTCATGGTTGCAAAATGCAAGGGAACATGAATCAGCATATTATTTGCACAAACAATAACGGAGAGTAGCTCTTCAACTTTGCCCGTTAAAATGTGTATGAACAGTCTCGCAACGCATTTCATGAAGGCCCTTTGGACATGTCAGTTATTTGCACCACTGGGAAAAACGGCATTTTGTTTTAGACTACTGGTATTTCATTTGTGCATTGACAATAAAGCTGAATATCATTTGAACTAGATGACTAAACTTATGCATATGTAGAAGAAGAAACATTCACAAAAATCCATGACATGACCTCTCTTCTTGATAGCTGTTGAAAACTGCATGGAACTGACAGGGATTGTTTTGTTTAATAATAAATAAATAAATACATTATGCTGCTACCTTCTGCTTTTCCCAAATACAATGTAGCCTACAGGTGTACCTTTCATCAGTCCAGTTGCAATGGATGGACTGTGATGAACTGCCCTACTTGTGATTGTTTAGAGATTTTAAAGGTTTTATAACAATGTTACAGATTTTTTGGCCCAGAAACAAATCTATTCACCTTTGCAGCGCCAGTAGGCTACTTTGTGTGCGGAATGTGTGCAAACACACATTTCAAACAAGCATACACAAAAGTTTCAAGAGTGGGGAATGGAGTAGAAGATGGAGACAAATTCATTAATATGATTTATTTTCGCAGAATGGATGTGCAGGACTGAGCGGCGGTCATATTTTGTACCGCTACGCGGTACATCTAGTTTTTGATGATTTTTTCCAAGTGGGAGCATATAGAGGTTGAATAATAGTGGCACCAAGATCAACCCCTGGGGAACACCACAGGTCAAGGATGTTGTACAGTTGTTGATTGCAACAAAGAAGCTTGTGATTTGTTCAGGACTTGGCGGCGGTCATATTTATTTTGTACATCTAGTTCCTTGGCATAATTGTTTTCAGGATTACTGTAACCACATGCAAGTTTAGATCCCCTGATATAATGAGCCAGTCAAACTCTATGCAAATAGCTGACAGCAGTTCACCTAGATCTTCAAGAAATATTTTAGCTGAATGTTTTGGAGGCCTGTTTGGAGGCCCCCCCCCCCCCCCCCCCCCCTGGGGAATTTGATTGGGTGGCGGGTTGATGAGGTGGGGGTGGTATTTTGAGATTAGGGGGGATTTGGGTTGCCTGGGGAGTTTGATTGGGTGGGGAGGTGACAGATGTGGACCGTGATGGTAAATCAAGGAGGTTGGGGTTAAATATTGGTCCAAAGTCTCCATTTGACTGCTGAGGTCCTGGGGAGTTTTTTGCAGACGCTTCGCTTTCAGCAGTTATTCCAGTAGTGTTCATGTAGTTGTGTCTTTGTGGTGGCAAGGAGTCAGCGGAGGTGGGAAGGGGTATTGGTAGTAGATCAGGTACTGGTGTTGCCACATGACTCTTTTTTTCTGATAGCCTCTCAGCAGCCTTGATAGGTGCTATCTCCTTATGCTCATTACATCCATTTGTTTTCTGAGATTCTGGAGAGTTTGACGCCAGTGATTGGTTTTGAGTCATTTCAGCAGCATCCTTCTTATCGTGTCCAGTGGACAAGGCTGGGGATTGTTGATCAGGTTGTTTATGTTTCTCCAAGGTCTTCATTTCAGTGGAGGCTACCGGGTGATTACCAGAGGGCCCCACAGCAGTGTTTTGGTTTAGCCGAGGTATTGATGTATGTCATCAACTTGTTCTGTCTGTAGCATATGGCTACTGACCGCTTATCAGAGGGTCGGTTCAAGGTTGGCAGAAAAAAAATTGGGTGCAGGAGATAGAGGTGATAGTTTTCAGTTAAGATCTTGGCCCCAGCCCAACTTAGTTATGTGCTATTTGGTCTGAAATATTCCCTGTCATTCCAAAAAAGGTTAAAATTGTCAATAAAATTAATCAAACTGAGAATTCATCCAACTAAAAAAAGCATGTTTTTTTGCGAACCAGGTGTTTAAACCTACAGTAGCCTGACGTTGTCATAATCAATTCTAGTCAGAATTTGAGTCTGATACTGCCCCATTGGGAAATGATTATGGGGCGTGTTTCAACTGATATGATGGGGAAAATGCCTCTGCACTCAGTTTTCCCACATATCCACTTTGGCCGGACTTTTTAAAAAAAAAAAAAAATATAACTGAAAAAGCTTCTTGTCTGTGCCTGTCTTTGTATTGTTGTGGTTTGATTGCTGCCTGCTTTGGGTCTGTTCCCTGGGAAATTCGGAGGTTGTGGGTTTCCCTTAGGACCGCCAGCTCTATAGGAGTTTGCTGATCAGTCTCTTTCTGATACGAGGCCTAGAGTTAACATTTGAGTTTCCTGGTGTTGAGATAATTACAGTTCTTGTATTTAATTTTTTTGAGAGCTCTGTACTCACATTTGCCTTTGTTAAGTCGATGCATTCACCTGCTCTATTGGCAGTGATACAAGCCTGCTGGGTTACAGTACATTCTCTGCATTTCCAGTTGTTGCTGTACTCACTTCATGGGATGTCTGGTAGTTAATCCGTCTTTGATGGAAGGACACCAATCTTTGATTCCAAAGTAGAAATCCTCTGTTCTAGCTCAGTACATTTTCGGCATGATCTTCTGGGTCTCTGGCCGGAGGAGCAAATTTTGTTTTAATTCGACTTCAAGGTGCCTTGCCGTTCAGTTTTTGCTCATTGACTTGGCTGGCTCATGTAAAGTAAAAACTAACCACTAAAGTTTCAGGTTTAATGTACTGGTTTCACTTTTAATCAAGCTTGTAAATAAAATAAAAGAATGAAAAAGAGTGGACATTACTAGAAAGGATAGGTCAAGCAGGAGCAGTGTGAAAAGCGTCCTAGGAGTAGAAGTGCGCCAACGTTTGCAGGCTGGCCGGCGTCCTCGGGGCCTTGTGGTTTGCGCAGCGCAAGCGCCACCTTACCTCACCACCTCAAGTACACAGAAAAACACCTCAGCTGTTGTGCTGCCTCTATGCCTCCACTCTTACCCCCCTCTGAGGCATATTACTCGCTCCTCACCACAGAAGAGCAGACATTGCATAACGCGCCCTCTCTCGTTTCTCCTTTCTGCGCCGGTGCGGTGCAGCGCGGCGTAGCGCGGCTTCTGAGAGAGGGGTCCCCAGGGAGCCTCTGGTGAAACTGCGACTCTCGGTTATTTCTCGGCCCTCACCCTCATGGGAAACCCACGGAGATCATCTGCCACTTCTGCAGCGGCTTTCAATAACAAAAATAAAGACAAAGAAGCAAAAACCTCACAATATGTTATTATTGAAGGCACGTCCGCGTCCCCCTCAGAAATTACTTATGAAAGTAATCAGTTGATTAAATCGAATGTTGTTGAATTGCATTTAAGATCATTACAACATTTTGATCCAAAATCTCATTTACAATGAAAACTGAGATGTAAGATACAGGTGCAGTTCTTTTTTAGCCACTTCTCCATAACCAAGTTATTCGGTTCTCGGTTTAAACATTTTTGATTTCAGTCACATTCACATTCATCATAGATGTCTTTGTGTTCACAATTCTTGAGTCTTAGGCCTGAATCCGGCCATGTGACTTCACGCCGGAATATTCTCTGACCCTTTAACATAACTGTCCAAGTACATCGCTACTCAAGGTCAACTAATAATACGTATACTAACGATAATAATAGTGAGTGACGATAAGAAAAGTCATTGTATCTTCACTGGCCATCCATTCTCACCTGACTTAAAACATACAATAATGAAAGAGCTGGAGTCGTGTACTGAAAGGGTTTCATTAGACCTACATTACAGGGGATAAGTACAGCTCCACCACAAGCTAATTGACTTTGTATTAGTCGAGATAAGGGAATGTGTCAATTATCAGAGCAAGGGTACTTTTCACCGAGAGGAGAACATAATGGGAGATAAACCAAGTAAGGGATGACTTTAAGGACGTCTGAAGAGTGGGATGGGGGCAGGGCTGTTTTTCTTTCTTTCTTTTGTTCTTTTTTCTTTCTTTCTATCAATTCAAAAACAGAATGAATGTCTTCCTTTAAGAGGGTAGAGTTGAATTGTCATAATGTGTGGATAAAGGCTTGCGGTGCCGAGAGGAGAAGTGATGAATTCCACATTATTTTAATATCTTAGCGAGCTCGACACAGTGCGTGTTCCATTCATGAATGTATTGTAGGTTCACGGGCAGCAGCCCAACCTCTCGGTCTGTGCTGTGCCAAATTGAGCCACTATTTTGTACATGGAGATCAGGAGCCTGTCTGAATGGTAATGGTAATGTGATGCAGACGTGGGAAACATGTTGGAATGCATCTTCTCTGACCAGAGCAACCTCATTTTATATTACATTTCTAATACATATTGCCAGGATACACACAGATTTCTGCTTGCAGTGTGCCACAACAGCTCTTGATTTCAATCTCATTTTCACTTCCCACGTGTCTCTTACTGGAAAGCTTTTGCCACAGCACATGTTGCTAGACAGCAAGAACCGCTAACTTCGCAAACTTAGAAGATGGATTTCATTGTAATTAAGATCACAGTCGAAAACACAGTAAGCGCTAATGGTGTCTTCGAGAAGCTACTGACTCTGAGTTAATATGATCATGAGAGCAATGCTGTTCTGTGACTGCTGTCTCTGTCATCGCCTCAGCCACAGATGGAAATGCAGATACTGTATCATGTGCAGCCCTGTTAGCAAAGAGAAAGTCACACCAGCATGTGTGAAACCTGCTACTAGCAGAAGATAAGCGTGTGTCATTTACTGACTACGAGACCCTCCTGAACAGTGCCACCAGTCTTCCGTAAGTTGCTCTGTCTCGGTGTAGTTGTTGTGTGGAATAAACGAAGCTGCTTCTGAAAGGGGAAGTGTACACAGATGACCTTTCAGCACACACGACTCTCTGCAGCTTTGCAGATCATTTTCCTCTTCTTCTATAGCATTTGCAAAGTACTTCCTTGAGCCACTGAGCAGGCAATCATTTCATCACAATTTTCCTACTGGTGTGAACACCTTCAACTGTCTGATATCAGCGATGCCACTATGTATTTGTGTGTGTGTGTGTGTGTGTGTGTGTGTTATACTGGGAGAGACGGTGTGATAGAATTTGTTTTTATTTTAATGGTCATGTGTGTGGGAGAGTGAGTATCTTGTGTTTATTTGTGATATAAAAGTTTGTTTGTTTTTTGTATGAAAGTGAAGAAACAAGACAGTGGGAAGGCCAGTGAGATGGTGTGCTACCATCACTCTCTCTCTCTCCCCCCTCTCTCTCTCCCTCCCTCTATCCATCTCTCTCTCTCTCTCTGGCTTTGCTCATTGCATTCCTCCATGGTGCCTGAGAGGCTAATTGAGAACAGCCCTCCCTGTAGAAATACTGCTCTCACAACAAGACAGTGCATGCTTAAGCCTAAGCACTACCAAAACAGAGCACTACAAAGTACTGTATGCTCTTATGTAAAAAGTACACATACTTGAGTGATTCAGGTACAAGTCAGAGGTATTCATCATAGAATCTTCTAAGGGTTAATACTATTATGACAAATTAGATATAGTACTGTTCACCTACAAAGTACAGGAGGAAGTACAAGCATAGCTTGATGCCATAGTAGTTCCACGTTTGGTTATGATTGCAGGCCACGTGTGAACTTTGATCTGAAATGTTTGGTGTGTCTACAAAGGTAATGAAGGTGCATTTCAATGTATCAGTCAACAAATATAGTTGAGTAAAGAGCTGGATGTTTTTGTTGCACACATGACAAGGTGAAGGAGCAGTGTCTCTTCAGTGACATTAAATAGCACACCATGCTAACCAACACCAGCATTACTTTACACCCAGGACCTAAACTCCTTTGACCTCATTCCATGAAAGGAAGACGGGCAAGTCCCTAAACATTCTTGGCTGACCCCCATCAGAAAAGATTTGCGGTGGCATCCCATGGAGTCCTACTGTACGTTAGGCAGGGCTTCAGGCATCCGTGTTCTCTGGTGTTCAGTAGCACTTGCTTGTGTGTGTGTGTGTGTGTATGTGTGTGTGTGTGTGTGTTTCTGTGTGTGTTTCTGTGTGTGTCTGTTTGTGATGGTTTTTGAATATAAGTGTGTGTGTGTGTGTGTGTGTGTGTGTGTGTGTGTCTGTTTGTGTCATGGTTTGTGTATGTGTCTTCCGTTGGGGTGTCCTTCTGGAGATGGCAGTGTGTGTTTGTATGGACTTTGGAAAGTGAAACATCACAGGAAAAGAAGCATGTTTATCCTCATGTGCAAAACCATATAAAATGTATTTTCCAACCAGCAACTGAAAAGCCTGTCCATCAAGTTCATATTTTAGTAACAGGCCATGTTTTTTTGGACAAACTTCAACTAGAAATATTCTCTGCTTTTGAATAATCTGTATATTTGTGAAAATCCAACATAGTAAGCCTTTGTTGATGACAACTGACAACTTTAGCCTTGATTTAGCCTGTGTTGCGAAAGCCCACATGTGTACACAGCGCATCAGGACACTTTAGGGGAATGACTATGATACAGATGGCTTCAGTGAAACATTCAAACCTCGAAACACAAATGGGATTTAGGCTGCTAAGATTATACATTTCATTCATTACTTATTCCTTTTTGTCTTTCATTATTATTATTTGTTATTATGATAGCCTATATTTGGATTATTTAATTTGCACCAAAGTCCCTAGTCTTGGAAAAATGACATTTACACTATTGAAGTGTTTTGTTAAGTTTTTCCCCCCCTTGTTAGAGGTCTAAAAAGAAGTGGAGGCCGTTTGGTATGATAAGACCCCACCACACACACAGACTCTGCATGTGCACGTGTATCAGTTTGGGATTTGTTTGCTCTTGCCGAAAGTTACCAGGAGCTTGTGATTTCGCCCCCTCTCTCTCTGGGCTTATTTCATGTTTGGGCCAGCTCCGTAATCCAAAAACTCATTTTGGGATATTTAATCTCGGCTGTCTTATCTTCCCCTCTGCAATTGTCTCTGTGCTATTAAGAGGCTTATGGGACGCAGTGGCCACTTGGAAACTTTCAGCAGGAGCAAATTGCTTCTCTGTGATAAACAATATCAGATGAGATGCAGCCAAAATTATTTTGATTTCGATGAACCGACAAGAGTGCACTTTTTTTGTCTTGATTAAGGCAGCTTCTGTTGTCCTGAAGTGCATTTTTTTGTTTACATCCAAGTTATATTTATTGGCATTGCACTCTGCCGTTGGCAGGCTGGCACCCTTATGTGCAATGGATGCTAAGCTTTGATGAAATGATGACGAAAGGCTACAATAGCATGATCCTGACTTACAGTGCTTCTTTCGGGTTGCTTTTACATATTTTCAAAAGCATACACTCGTTATGATGTAATTTAGGTCAGGGAATGGTACCATATGAGAGGTCTTTATGGACAAGCTTTAGTAATGTTTTTGTCAGTGGACATCCACCATAGTTTATGTGGACCTTTGACACATTCTGGGCTCTCTTGTCAGACATAAATCACAACTCCATCTGAGTCCTAAGCGCAGACTATCCCCACGGCACAGAGTAGAATCAGTTATTAATTTTTGTTAAAATGTTTTGAACAACATCTGCCAGCTGTTGTTTCGCTTCAAACACTACAGTGTCTTTTTACACTCAGCCAACTTTTCCACTTCCATCTAGTAAAAGCCTCTCTATAGTAGAGGGCTATTCAGTATCCACAGCCATTGAAACCATTGAAACAATATATTGTGGTTTATGTTTTCCAAGATGCCATTGCCACTGTTTATTTTCAAGAAAATGGTCTAAGTTGAATATTAAATAACATGTTTAATCATTGTAGAGGTCAGATCTGTCCTATGGGCCTGTGATTGGGTTGAATTAAACATTAAATAAAATGATCTCAAGACCCACCCCCATTTATTTTTTTTAAGGATAAAATGTGTTTTGGGGAGAGATTAGCCATGTTTGCGTTATTATTTATTTTATGTCAAACTTGAGTACTGTCTGATATAAAATAAGGGATTAGCATAGATGCACACATTAGGGACAGAGCTTCTTGGCGGGGTGCCTAGGTGACCCATTATGTTGTGGAGGCCCTATACTGAGCCCTGATTGGCTGTCCTTGGCAGCCTGGATAGGGTAACCAGGCGGACAGGCCCTGCTAGTCTGAGATGGTTCAGTGGGGTCCATTTGGTTTTGATTTGCACTATCCAGGTCACACGTCCACATCTATGTCATTGGGGGCGCCAACCTGTTCGGGCTGTTACTCAGCAGCGAATTGAATGTCTAGTGAGATGTAAACTCCTCGACCACCGCTACTGGCAGATTTGTGATACCCGTGGATGACAAGAGAGGTGATACAGGAAGGGAATCTGACAGGTGCTGAATTGAAGAGGGAACATGTCTAGTCGACATACAAGCAGGCAGGCAGGCAGACAGACAGACAGAAACATGGCAGAGCTGTTATGAGTTGTTTCCCCACAAGCACAGAATGTGCTCGTCTAAAGACAAACCATCAGCAGAGAAGGACCTGCACGTGGCCATATCTTCTCTCAGCCCTCCAGGTTCACGGGTGGTATTAATGAGAGTTCCTCACCACCACCATTTCACCACCCCCAGTTCCAAGCCTCATTGCTTGCTGAGAGGGATGGGTGGGTCCCTAAGGTCGGGTCGTCTGTAGCCTCCACAGCTGTCGCTCTGCATCCAGTGGCACTCACGGACCCATTCCATCTCTCTCCCCTTTCAGTTGGCCTCCAGCATGGCTGTCCCGTCCCATTGCTCTGTTCAGGGGGCAGATACAGTACCACAGGGTTTTGTAATGGTGTGTAACTGAGTAGGAGTCTCTCTTGAGTAAAATGCTCTAAACAATTTTGGTGGCATTAGGTCTTCTTGAACAGCTGCCTCTAAACATCCAGCGTTGCTGATGGGTCTCTTCAGTCATCCTGCCTTTTCAGGAAGCCTTTCAGCAAGCGGTCAGCAAGGCCACCCTCGACAGACACGGATATCTTGTAAACATGCAGTGCAAGGCCAAGAGGGCGAAGGTCGTTCTCCTCATAGGGAAAGAGGCACAAAAGACCCAGGGTCCTTCTTCTTCGCCCAGGGGATTGATTATTGCATCACCCTAAATGCTGTTCACTTGCAAAGCATTTGTGGAAGTTAGCTTTTGTAATGACCATATCTCTTCAAGCAGTGAGAGCTATTCTTTGTATATGGTCACTTACAAATTGCCAGTACAACATAACAGCTGCTGAAAAAAAGCACAAATACATGTAAGCACAGTTGTAAAAAAAAAAAACCACTCTCTCTATACAAATACTCTTTTTTTCTTAACATTAATCATAAAAATATTCCACATTTTCAAATTGTCAATTAAAATTTAGATCTGAGAACTTCAGTTTCAGTTGTGGATCCATTAAAGTGGTTGATCTGCTGCAAAGAAGAGCCTGGTGGTGTGAATGTCTGAGTGTTATCGTCAATATCACAATATAGCACTGAATCCATTTTTTAGGAATGTGTTTTTCCATCCGTAATATTGGGGATAAAGTGTTAACAGAAAAAGAAAAAGCATCTGGGCATTGGTAAAAGTATTTTTTGGAACAGAAGCTGGAGGAAGTAGGCCACACATTCTTCAAAATTTAAGACTGGTTAGTTCCCCCCCCCACCAAACGAAAAGATATACGATTGGAAGAAATCAGAGTGCATAGTTGTGAGATTCCAGTGGAAATACTGATGAGAAAACAATCCCAAGATCCTGGCTATTGGGTATTACTGAAAGCAGAAAGAATTAAATCATAAAGGTGTGTTTTTTAAGCACTGAGGGTAGACACTTTACCTTAAATGGTAAACTGAGAGACCTTCCAAACTGGTTTACCAGAATGTTTAGCTCTACATATTCAGTGATGCTTTAAAATGGGCTGAATGCGCAGCGGCAAAAAAAATAATTCAAGCTATTAAAGTTGCTTCATAGGTCAAATATAAGTATAGGGAGGGAAAAAAACATAATCTTGAACTTGAAATTCCTTCCTATAGAATAATTTCTATTGGATTGCAAGCCTCATACACTGCTGCATGTTTCCACTTTCCTCCTTCATTTCCAACACATAATCTTTGCTGTTATGTCTCCGATTTAATTTCTTTAAAGAATCCCTAAGCCCTTAAAAACATAGTTTGATTTCCAATTTTCGTTTGCCAGTGTAAGTAGGTGGTTAACAATGCTCATGGAATCTCATCCTGCATGTAATTTGTGGCGTTTGCATCCCTCTCCATTCATGATGTGTTCGGTGAAGAGTACACGATGTCTAAAGTTGGTTTAGTTGATGGGCAGCTTGAATGCTGTCGGGCGGCTTTGCTGTCACTTCTTAAGGATGTGTGTCATACATTCTAAAAATCTTTCAAACAGGGTCAGCCATATGCCAGTCACTGCAGCTAAGATGGAACGACATTGTGTTGTGTCGCTAACACTGAACAGAGAGGAGATTAATGCCAATCAGTAATTTCTAAGTTTGGGACATGGCCTCTAAGTACTCATAATCAGACCATTTCTAAACGCCTTTGCACCACTCAACTTATGTTACAGTTATCCATACCATGTATCAGCATGGGGAAATGAGGTTTAGGATATTTTTGGAAGAATTTACGTTGTGTTATCTGCACTGTCTAGCCACTGATAATCATCTTTTATTGTTGTTGTATGGTGGGATAAGCTTAGCGAAGACAGCTGACACGAGTCACATTTAGGAGTTGTCCAAATCTTCCGCCTCCAAACCAAATAATTGTGCTTGTGTTGCCGCTCTAGCCGAGCGGATTATCTGTGTTAGATGGTCGATAATCAGCACTTAACTCTCCACTCACAGACCCGTATACTTATACTTTTTTATTTGATTTATACTTATTTGTTTGATTTTCCTCCTCCTTGTCTTTGCTGGGCTGGCCTACAGCTAACAGACCGGTTGTTATGTCAGACCCACCGTGCAGGTTCCATCTGGAGAATATACAGGAGGCTCGCAGCTTTTTTAGTCTCAAGGTTCCCATAGAAACCAGGGCTGTTCCACTCCAGTCCATGCCCTCCTTACAGGTTTGCCTCCTAACGGTCATCCTAACGCCCCCTTGCCCCGCTGTCCTTAGCGAACCACAGTCTATCCGCGGAGCGTGGCATATGTTCTTGCCATGCGCACGGCTGTCATAAACGGGCCAGAAAGCATGTGCCTGCCACGTTTCGGTTGTGGTCGTCATGGTTTATTCCTCTCTTGTCGGTCTTTTTTCCCCTCCAGAGAGTCATGTATAACCTGGCCTTGAGTGAGGGTGAGCATGATTTTTGTTCATTAATTATCATTGGCATTTTTCAGCAATAAAGTGTACACAGCAGTTATAAACTCATCAATTATTAGTGTAGCTCTGTCAAAGCCATATCAACTGAAAGAAGAGGGCAAACAAAAAGGTGAAAGTGAAGAAAAAAGCACAAACTGAAAGTTGCCCAACATCGCTGGTGATTCCTGCCCCCTCCTGTGGTTGGTGGTTTGTTGTCCTCAGATGAACTGGAGCCCCCGCTTCTCACCTGCTTGGTGACCTGTCTGCTTTAAATGAACAAGCATTCCTGGGGGCTCGACTGGAGGGGCAGAGGCAGGGGCAGAGGAGGGGCCCTCCCTCGCTCACGGGGGGCTACATTCCTTCCACTGTTGAGCGAGCCCTGTGCACTGCAGACAATGACAGAGAGGCTTCACTGGGGCTGAAGTTTATATGGACACTAGACCAGCCCCGTACTGGCACACACACACACACACACACACACACACACACACACACACACACACACACACACACACACATGCATACACACACACACACACACAAATAAACAAACACACACACACACACACACACATACACACACACACACACACACGCAGGCTTGGTTTTACTTCTGTGTCTGTGTACTGTTGGTGTGTTTCTGTGTGGTTATTCTGCCAAGCTGGGCTCCATTTGCGTTTCCAGGCTTTCTGAAGCTCAGAGTTTGGCTGCACAAGGTACTCTGGCTCAGGATCGCCTCTCCTGCACATTGTGTGGAAAGAACAAGAGGGCCAAAGTAGCTCAACCCAAAGTTCCTCTGCTACATCAAGTGATGAAATCTCTGAAAGCTTCTCATCTTTCTGCTGGAACTGTTTTCAGAGACCCCCTTCCCTTCCCTTACCCAACCCACCCACCCATCAGCCTCCCCCTCCCCCAACTGCCCTCCTCATAGCCCCTCTGCCAATACTCATTTTCGGGACCTTAAAAGCGTTATCAGGAATGTGAACTTGACTCAGCTCGTGCTCTCTGGCAGCAGATGTGCAGGCTCAGCTCAGTGCAAGGCAGCATAAAGTAGCCCGCGTCTAGGAGCCCGAGCTGCCCGCCTGCCGGAGATGGAGGCCCAGAACCGCAACACAGTCACAGTCAGAGCCAGAGCCAGAGTCGCAGCTCAAGCCGTCACCTTGTCTTTGCATTTGTTTCATTCTAGTTCAACACAATAGTTTAATCCCGCTTTTGTGCCGGTAAATCTTCAACTCTCTCTCTCTCTCTCTCTCTCTCTCTCTCTCTTTCTTTCCCGTCACTGTGTGGAATCCCACTTCTTCCCCCCAGCCCCCCCCCCCAACCAAAAGAAAGAAAGAAAAAAAAAATCCACGGAAGCCAATTTGGTCGGCTCCTGTGCACTTCCAAAAAAGCACGTCTCCAAAGACCTCAAATCCACCGGCTCGCATATCTCAGCCAAGAGAGGCGTAAATCAGTCGGCTGTATATCACAGCTAATTAAGAGCAGGTCTCCACCGCCCCACCGCTGCCGCAGCCAAAGAGGTGAAATAATACTCCTCTCCGTAATTATGGATGAAACAATGTGTTTAGAGGCGCTTCGCCGCGGCACATTTGGAGGAGTCTCCTCTGAGACAGCGCAGAGGAAATGGCACAGTGGTCATTATAGCACTTTATCCCCCCTTTGTCTGCGAGGGATTATAGGTTTCTGCCACTGAATGCAATTTTTTTATTCAATTTCCGTTAAACATCCTCTTACTCTCAACAAAGCCATTTTTTTTTTTTTTGGTCGGGGTAGAAAAAGGAGAGTGAGATGAAAAACCCAAAAAGGAGGAATGAAATGTAGCTTTTATTTTACCATCATGTAATCTATGGATTAAGTATAAGAGTGCATTTATTTGCTGTCTTGTGTCCTTTCAGCCTGTTTTTAAGATGTATCGTGAGAGGTGGTAACATGGTGCAGTGTGCAGGTATGGGTGGATAACTGGGACATTCTCTAATTTCTCCTTGGGCCTTGGGGTTGATCTTGTGTATTTGCATGGCAACCTCAAGCCCAGCACAGGGGCCTCTTAAATGACATATGGACCCCGCACTTAGCTTTTGTTTACTGCAGTTGGTGTAAATGCTGGTAACACAGGTCTCAGCTCAAGTTCATGACCGTAAATCATGCCGAGGATGGGTTTTAAAAGCTCCATTAAAGTCACCCATCTACAACAACACTCAGACAACATGTGGCCCAGACACGCCAGAGAGACGCTTTCTACCCCCCACAACTGTCATTGTCACTTTTAGTCACTTTGGCTGGAGGGGTAGAAATAAGGCCCGCAAAGCTCACACAGACGTCACTCTTTTTCTCTGGTGTGTATCAGCACACGTGCCAGGGAAGGTCACTGACCCCGTGGTGAAATACTTTATAACTTACCAGCAGGCCAGGGGAGGTTATGTACGTTTTTGAATAGTTATTAGTTTGAATTGCAGACCTGTGAGGACTGTGAGGTCATGTTGTTCTGTACGTTGTACACACAGTCACTGCACTTTCAACATAGTTGCTTTGTGCATAGTTGCTATGTCTGGCTAATATTTCAGATCGAAAGTAGAATTAGATTAGCGCATCGAGACTATACAGTTGCCCTCTTGCTAAGCTTATGTCACAATGTGACGGCAGCATATCAAGCTTTACATGAGTGTTAGTCTAAGCCTTGTGACGATCTGCATAATTACATCGATTGCTTTGATTGTAAGCTGTGCACTCAGATTGTGTGTGCACAACTGGTTAGTCTCCAAACCTAAAAAAAAGAAAGTACAAGGTCCTATGGCTAGGCAAACATGCTTAATCTTCTCCAACATGCTCTGCTGGATTTCTGTGCCCTCCCTTTCATCAAACCCTTAACAACACTCTTGCTTCTGATTACCAATTATACCTCTCCTGGCCTCTCAAATACTTTAATTACTGATTAGAATTCTGCCTTCACAAAGCCACCACTTGAACATAATTGCTCAATGAAGTCGGGGGGGACGTTGTCGTATTAAGTAGGTGTTCCCGCTGCTTCTTATTAGTACGCACTCAGGGCTCTTGTCTCGCTGTCGGCGCAAATGGAGTCGTCTTCATTCACGGCACAGGGACCTCCTCCGTCGCCCAGCATCGCACCCAGGCGCCGCACCGCACCGCGCCGGCTGACGTGACGTGCGACGGAAAGCAGACACGAACACGAGCAGCTGGAAAGCTCTGCTAACTTTGCCGGACGTTAAAATCTGAGCAGTGACGCACTCAGGCCAAAAACTTGGTGGGCATGCTGTTCCGCTCTGTATGTGAGGCAATTAGCAGCCAGAAAAATGGCCATGTGAGAGAGAAGTAAATGCACAATATTTTGTCATTGTTCTTCAGACCCATGTTTACCATTTCTGACTGCTGTTGTTGTGTGTTTGGACATTGTGCAAAAGTTACCCGAAGCTGTCAGTGAGTGTGAAGATTCTTCTTCTTCTTCTTCTTCTTCTTCTTCTTCTTCTTCTTCTTCTTCTAACAAGCAACCCAGAAAATCTGATTTTTGTTTTACTTATTTTATTCTCTAAGGCGACCTTGGGTGCTCTGAAAGAAATGAAACACATAGAATGTACTATTATTATTTAATCACAGTTAATTGGGCACGTTTTGTTTTGCCACTTCCAAATATCAAGCAAATGAAAGATGTGAAAGAAGCAGTTGTTTAGTAGGTGTGACACAGGAGCTGTGAGAATAGTGACATGGTCTGCTGTCACCTGAGTAGTAGAGACAGTGAGAGCTCAGCGTTAATATTCAGTCGGCTTAAATGTACTCAAAGGACAATCTGAAGAGTCAAGATCAATATAGGTTTATCTTTAGTGCGGTTGCTGTGTAGTGTTTGCTGAAGTTCCCATAGACGTCTACATATAGAATGTGGGGTTTCTTAGCAGCTGTAGAGGCAGCCAGAAGCAGGTTCCTCTGAAAGAGTGCCAGTGAGAGGTTTGAAAAGTCATATAGAACAAACAGGCTAGGTGTTAAAATAACATTGGTGTCTATCAGGATTGATATGTCATTAGCTAGCCATTGTTGTGTGTCAGTGTTAGCCCGACTGTCCAGTTGCTTTGATTTCTTCTTTTGTGATGAGGAGGAAGGAGTTAAAGTCAACTGCTTGTGCGCCGTCGACATTTAGAATACTTAAACCAATAAGACCAATAGATTTTATGTCAGGAGCTCCCTCAATGCGTGTGCAACTCCATACATGGATCACGTGATATCCAAGTTCAGTTCAGTTTAACTTTGATCTGAAAAAAAAAAAAAAACACTTTGGAGAACTATTTAGAATTTGATGAATTAATACAATACCTCACTGTCAGTTCTAACCTCAAGGGTAGAACATAATGGAGAAGAATTTAAAACACTGCTCAATATGTGATGATGTAACCCCTGATAAACAACATTATTATGACCGCCGCGCAGCGAAGCGGCGGTCATATAGGTTTAGTCAGATTTTTTTTTTTTTTTTTTTTTTTTTATTTATTTTTTTTT
The DNA here is from genome assembly GCF_046254945.1 of Alosa pseudoharengus. Lineage (NCBI taxonomy): Eukaryota > Metazoa > Chordata > Actinopteri > Clupeiformes > Clupeidae > Alosa > Alosa pseudoharengus. The sequence continues at coordinate 11,795,842 of NW_027468576.1, read as the reverse complement.
TTTCTTTTTCGCATGCCCAAATTTCTGTCAATGAGTCCCGGGACACTGAAAGACCGGGGTAGACGAAACTTGGTGGGCATGTAACCCCATATGGATAGCATGGAACCATCGTTTTTCGTTTTGATCTGTAGCCCCCCCGCTGGACTGCACCCCCCGAAAGGAGGGCAGGGCAGACATGGTTTTCTGTGAATATCTCGAGAACCGTAAGGTTTAGGAGGACCATTTTTTTTGGTAAGTTGATCTCAAGTGGCCATGTCAACCCATTCCATAACCACTCATTTCATGTATAGCGCCACCTAGTTAAACCCAAAAAAGTAAAAATGAGGTGTTGTAATCGCAGGTATCTGTGACCTAACATAGTCAAAACTGCACGAAATTGGAAGTGTAGGATCATTATGACACCCTCTGAATGCACGCCAAGTTTCGTGGAATTCCGTTCATGAGGGGCCACACAATAAATTAATTTATGTTACTATACACCAACTGGCCTGTAGGTGGCCGGAGACAGTTTTCTGTGAATATCTCGAGAACCGTAGGGCCTAGGAGGTCCACCTTTTTTTTGTATGTTGATCTCAAGGGGCCATGTCAACCCATCCCATTACCACTTATTTCATGTATAGCGCCACCTAGTTAAAAATTAAAAAGCAAAAATGTAGGTGTTTTCATCACAATATCTCTGGCTGACATGGTCAAAACTGCACGAAATTGAAAGTGTAGGATCATTATGACACCCTCCGAATGCATGCCAAGTTTTGTGTACTTTCGTTCATGGGGGGCCTTACAATAAAATAATTTATGTGTACATTTAGTGACCATACACCAACAAGGATTCCCGGGACACTGAAAGACCGGGGTACACAAAACTTGGTGGGCATGTACCCCCACATGGATAGCATGGAACCGTCATTTTTCGTTTTGATCTGTAGCCCCCCCGCTGGACTGGACCCCCCGAAAGGAGGGTAGGCCAGACACAGTTCTCTGTGAATATCTTGAGAACTGTAGGGCCTAGGATGACCATTTTTTTTCCGTATATTTGCCTCCAGGGGTCATGTTAACCCATTTCATGTGCACACATGTGCACAAACAGATACACACGCACACACACACATTCACAGTAATCATACGTATGACATATACTCACACAGTAGACATATGTACGCTTCCATGCACAGGCACATACGCAGGCACACACACAAGCACGCACACACACACACACACACACACACACTCACACACACACACACCCACACACATAACATAAACATAACACAAACAATCAAGAATTTCTCAGAATTATGAACAGGCATAATGGAGGTGGGGTTGTATAAAATGAATTTTACATGTGAAATCTATGAACTAATCATGTTTTGGGACTTGTTGTCTAGCAGATACCAGTGAGAATTGAGTGTGGATAATGCAATTTAGTGAGACAGTTAGAATCATATAGGCCTTTCAGCGTGATTTCTTTTTGTGGAAAAAATGTGCTGGACTGGGCGGCGGTCATATTTTGTACCGCTCTGCGGTACATCTAGTTTATTTAGGGGTGTTTAAGGTTTAACACTTAATATTTTGCCAATATTTGTTTGCAAAGGTTTACACAAGAAAAATCAATATAGTCAAGCAATCATTACATTAAGTACATACAGTTAAGAACAAAATTATTCATACCCCTGACAAATATTGATGCAATGTTGATTTTCTCTTGACCAATATGTTTGTTCTGACTGAAAATGACACTGCCCATGCCAAAAGGTTGTAAGACAATGTGGTAGAAACATGGAATCAAAAAGATAATTGTTAATCGGACATTTTTATCTTAACATTTTTATGAAAAATGGCATGTCCAAAATTATTCATACCCTTTTTAAATAATCAATGTGCATCAGTACATATCATAATGCCTTAGCAAAGCAAACTTTTGCAAACTGCAAAATGTACAAATGGGCAGCATGTGCTGAAAATGATAATTGAGACTTTGAACTTTGCAAAAGCCCATAATATGTGTTCTCTCCGGAAGTGCTTTGAACTCGGCTAACTGCGTTGCTATGGAGCAATACTGTTCCTGAATGGTGAGCTGCTGGATGGCAGTGTGCTGCTACAGAAAGCTGAAACTAAGCCTAAGACTGATCTAAATATCATGGAAAGTTTTAACTTGGAAGCTTGTCACCATATATCAACCAGATACCCGTATCCACACAAACACACACACAAACACACGCAGACATTTCAATTCTTTCTTTTTTCCCCCCAGGTCACTCCATTGCTCTGTAAAAGGTCATAGATCATACATGCGGGCAGCTATTGAGTGGTTTTAGGTCAACAGATCTAGCTGTTTCTTATTTGCATGAACATGCATGCACTGCACAGCGGAGGGGTCACCTCGCTCATACTCCTTGATCTACCTGTTTGCCCGTAGGACATTCACCGTTCTGCAGCTGCTTCCATTACCAAAATGACCAGGGTCCCCGCGGATCCTTAAAAAGTCTTTAAAAGTCTTAAATACAACTTTTGGTTTTTAAGGCCTAAAAATATCTTAAATTCGTGTATTTTTTTAACCGCACTTTTCTAAGTGACCAGTGTACCTTTTGCTGGAAGCATTTGTTCTGTGTCATAGCATTCTGTAGATCAAGAAGATGAAGGCTACTGGAGGAAGTGTAGTGGTTGCAGAGTGAAGATGTTTTTCACAGGTATCACTAAAGGTGTGAAAACGGTAAGAAGAGTGCATTACACCTTTGGTGGGCAAGATTGGGCTTGAGGAAGCTTTGGTGTTGAAGATGTTGATTGGAAGTGGGGAAAAATAATTGGCTTATTGGTTGATATGGGGTGTGTGATTGTGACAATAATAAGCAGAAAATGGCATTGATTATTTCTTTTAATCTCCTGTTGCTATGTCACTTTTCAAGTGCAGGCCTTTCAGGAGAAATCAGATTTCACACGCTCAATGTGAGACACTCAGCAGCAGCAGTTGTTTTAAGTTGTCATATTTATCTTTTTTGCCGTGGTATAGTCTTATTTTTTCCATTTAGATGTCTTGAAAAGGTCTTAAAAGTTTGAAATTTGCACTTGAAAAATGTGCAGATACCCTGTAAATGAGCATCAGTGATAGTGTTGTTGTCATGCCATGTTTGGCCCTACTGCAGGACCCGTGTGCGCACACACACACACACACACACACACACACACTTGTGTGTGCCTATGTCTATATGTGAGAGAGAAATTGCTCTTTGTTCCTTCTAGCTGACATGCATGTACAGTAGAAGGTTTCATAGTTTCTTCATGTCCCTTAACAGAGTAAGCACAAGTGTTGATCAGTGTTGAACTTCCCAAGCTCTTATGATCTGATGCAGCTGTACAGTACATTCCTGAATCAGCTTCCATGTGAAGTTGTCCCATAGACACGCTATGCATTTGAACACTGACATGGCCTCTAAGGTCAAGCATTGCGCAAAAAGGGACGCACACAGTGCAGTAAAGTTTGGAGTTGCACTGTTTAATCTCCTGTGGACAGTTAATAAAATCAAGTTCTGCAGAGGCCCTTTATCAGAGTCTGTCCATCTCCTTGGTGATGATGCACAGAGCAACTTTTTGAGCAGTATTGCCAGCAGTGTTGCTGAGTGATGTTGTTTTGGCACTTTCCCATTGACATTGGGCAACATTTTTTTGTCTGGAGAGCTTTATCATTAAGGCGATCGTCCAGTCAGAACAATCTATCATGTGACTGCCCGGCAACATTGGTCAAAACGTTTCCCCATGTATCACCAGCTCCAGCCTCCATCTCAGGTACCTCTCTCAGTCTCATAACGTTTCTTTATCTGTGTGTGGCTTGGGTCCTGCAGTATACAGTAAGCAGAGCACCAAAAGAACATAGTCTCATTCATGTCATATTTCATGTCAACACCCAAAAGAGGAAGTCAGCCAAGCCAGGGAAAAGCAGGAGGCATTTGATTTGTTTGCACGCTCTATGGCCACAGCCCTATTTGCATTTATTCACACATATTCATTTAGCAGATGTGTTTATCTCAAACTCTCTCCAGTTCAATTGAGAATAAATGTTTCCTCAGATGTGTCATCCTTGTGCTGTATGCCAGGCCCAACACCTTCTGTTCCAGCACCTGGAAATATGTTTATCATTGAAAAGCAAACAAATAAACAAAAAATGAACAAGGAAAAAAAAACAATTGAGTTGCATTTTCAGTAAGAAACCCTTGTGCTCTGATGACTTGGTCATGCCCTGATGATAAGAAGACTGAGTTGTACCAGCAGCAGTAGCAGGTGACATGGTGTACTGTAGCCTGTGAACTGGGATCTCCAGCACCAGAGACCTGTTTATTCCTACTGTGTCTCTGTGGTACAGGAGGAGAGAGATAATAATAATACATTTTATTTTATAAAATACTGACCAAATTGTGGGGGTGGCTTTTCTGAAAGGCGAGGAGCTAAAAATATTTTAGCCCTTTATGTCACCCAAGGTCACTTCACAAATATTTAGAGATATTTCTCTCTCACTCTCTCTCTCTCTCTCTCTCTCTCTCTATATATATATATATATATATATATATATATATATATATATATATATATATATATATATATATATATATTGATATGCCCCACCACCGCCCCATGCATGTGCCCCACCCATGCCCCATGCCCTCCATGCCCCCAGCCCCACCCATCCCCTCTCTGTGTGCCCGTGCGTGTGCCATGCTCTGCTCCACATCCTGCTGTAAGTCGTCCCCTTTAATAAACCATGCCCTCGCTGAAACATTTACTGCTTTCATGTGTCCTGAAATAAGAAATCCCAAACAACTCTGATGTTCGAGAGAGACGTACATGGAACTTAATGTATTAATTTTGTGTCAAGCCACAACTTACAAGTGGCTTGTATTATGGGGGGTGGGGTTGGGTGGGAGAGAGAGAGGAGCAGGAGAACAAGAAGAGAAAGACAGAAGTGCACAGGGAGGGAGGGAAGGAAGGAGAGAGAGACAAAGAAAGGAAAGTAAGAGTCTTGACAGATGGATATAGCTTTTTTTTTTTGTTAATCTTTCTTGCGCTCAGCTCGCTTTAGAGGCCAGGGCTGAGGAGTTTGGTGTCAAGGTCACAAGGTCATTACGTAAAGCGTTCACACGGCGCCATCAGGATCCCCGTAGGGCAGATTTCATGTGCTGCCTCACCGCGCTGCACTCAGAGAAGTGGCCTCGTATTCCCATCCCAGCCCATGTGCCCCATCCTCAGTCCTAGACACAGCCACAGCCTCTCTGCTCCACACTGCCGCTCCTCGCCTTTCACAAAAGCCACCCTTAATTAATTTGGTCAGCAGACTCAGATAAAGCCTAAAGCCGCATTGATGACATCAATTAGATTCTAATGAAAACAGATAAAAGTGCCCCCCCCCCGCACTTGCTCTCCCGCCATCTCTCTCACTCTCTCTCTGTTTTTATTTCGGGCTCTCTTTCTCTCTCCCTCTCGATGCTTACATGCCAGAAAAGGGGGGGTTGGTGGGAGAGGGTTTGGAAAGGGGGGAAGGGAGGTAGCAAATGGAATTTTTGAGCAGCCTTCATCAAAGTATTAACATGGCAGCAAATTCCCGTTACGTCTTGTTTAAAAAAGGGGAAAAAAGCCTTTAATTTGCAAAGCTCATGTCTGGTATGGTATTTAGAAGTACATGGTCAAATGATTCAATCCAAAGTCGCACACGGAGTGAAGCCAAATCGGAATCTAATTTGGCAAGCGATGCTCCTCATTCTCCACGAAACATGCAGTCAGACCCAATCCCCAGATTAGCATGGACTTTAGAACTGTAAACTTGGCTGGTTGCCGCTCTCTTGGCCGGACAAATACCCCCGTCTTACCCGCCTCGAACGCGCAACTTACATTTCCAATCGGTGGAAACACCTGCTTACCACAGCTTAGGAGCTCGTAGTTAAGCAAATTGTTTCAATTATGTTTGGTAATCTGTTCAGGACAATATGCTCGCTAGATATAAGTCCAGCCCTCTCCGCCCCCACACTCAACTGCTTGTTAAAACACACACACACACACACACACACACACACACACACACACACACACACACACACACACACACACACACACACACACACACACACACACACACACACACACACACACACACACACACACACACACTGAGAGAGAGAGAGAGAGGATGACATTCACATGAACACACAAAGGCAGAACATAGAAACAGGTGTATATACATGTAAGCATATTGTGTTTGCTGTACAATCTGTTTGTGCGGCTCAAGCATGTATGCCCAAAACGAGAAAATGATTAATCATGAAAAAGCAACAGATTATTTTTTTTCCCTTTTGGAGTTGTAATGCCATGTATGGGTGGATTTGCCTTCTGGAGAGTGTTTTGTGCGTTGCATTTACGCTTTTTAATTCAACCCAATCCAAAGCACACTCTGCTGTACGAGTCTGAATCAGGTGTCTTCTGCATTTGCCGCTTTAGTGCTGCGTGTACAGTAGATGATCCTCTACGTGTAAGGCACACACCCACCCACACACACACACACACACACACACACACAGTGTTGGTGTGTGTATGCTAATCCCTCTCGTGTTTTGTGTTGCAGGTGACTACCCCCCTCCGCCTCCACCTGTGGCTGATGCCAGCGGACTCCCATCCCCCTCCTCCTACCCTCCCCCGCCCCCCATGGATGGCTCCCCACTGGGATTTCAGGTGAGATCAGAGGAACCCCCACACACACACCCACACCCTCCATGACACCCGGATAATGTTGAGTATTTTCCAAACAAGATTGGATACAGTAGGTCTTTCTAGTCCTACTCCTCTGTCCTCTGATGGTACCCAATCCCCCCCCCCCCCCCCCACACACACACACACACACACACACACACACACACACACACACACACACATTTCCAGCCTGCCCCTGCCTGGGCCTCCTACAGACTTGTGTACTCTGAGTGTCACGTGTGTTCTCTGTGGGCAAATTTGGCCTTGGCAGTGCGGTGGTGTGGTCTCAGGGAAGACTGACCCCTATTGGCATGCCTGTGCCATGTCCTCTGGCATGCGGCGTGACATTTGCACCGCAGGGAAACCGTCGCTTTCGGCATTCCCCAGTGCTGCGCTCACCCTTCCTCTTCACCGCCCACAGCCAGACTTTCTCAGCCCCCCCCCCCCCCCACTTGCTGCCCTCTATACATACCTCCCCAGTGATTTATTTTTTACATAAATAGCGGATTTTATTTCCGAACACACACACACACACACACACACACACACACACATACTTTGAAGGATAATATGTTGAGGTGTACTTTTGCTGAGCTGACACACGCGGCACGTTGAAGAGAGCATGCTGGAGAGAGTCGGCCTTCAGCCTGCGCATTGTTTAGCGGCTGATTCGCTTGTAATCGGCTAGTTGAGTAACAGCTCCCGGCGTCCAGCTCCCCTCTCACTGCTGAGGTTTCATTGGGGTGACTAATTATGTCCAGCTCAGGTTACCGCCCCAGATTCTGACACCAAAACAACATCGGGAGGGAGGACGATTGGACGAGGTTTCGGTGGGGTGTGGTTGGACAAGTCCTTTGGTTATCAACAATAGTGTTTATCAGATGTGTGTTGTTTATTAGCACTACTGTGTTGTGGCTATGACTGTATTGAGGCATAAGCTATTGCAAGGAAGTATGGTTTTATATATATATATATATATATATATATATATATATATATATATATGTCAGTTGTTGTTTGGTGATCAACCACATGTCTAATGTTTGTTACTATAGCTTTTTCTAGCTGTTTGTGAGTTTGTTAACATTAGCACTGCGCTGCTCTCAGTGTGATCCAAAAGCAGCCACATGCACAGCAGAGAGCTATAGGCCCCGGTATGTGACTAGAGGCATGTACTGTTGCTCTGAAACATTTGGAGCGAGAGCCCTTTCCCACGGACGTATAGGCGGCCAGGGGAGGAAGCCTGGCCCGAGGGGATCAGCGTGTTTGTTGATCTAGCTGCAAGGACTCAACCTAAAGCTGCTGCTGCCTCTCTGGTCTGATTAAAATTAAACTAAGTTCCTCCGCCGAGGAGGTCGTACTGTGTCTCTACTCTTGGCTACGGATTTGCACAGCCATAGACGCAAGGGAAATATGAGAGGTAGGGGGTACGTGCGGATGGTGTGTGTGTGTGTTTGTGTGTATGTGTGTGTGCGGCGAGTGCATTAGGGCCGGTCATGTTATTGTTCACATTCAGCACAATTTACAGCGCCTCTTCAAACGGGGCCTACAGCCGACGGGACGGATCCGGTTGGGTGGGTGGGAGTAGGGGGGTTCTGGGGGCAACCCGTACATTCTCTTCTCCTCCTCCTCCTCCTCCTTCTCCTTGTACCCTTTTCCCCCACAGATATTCCTCTCCAACTCCCCATCCGCCATAAGAGAGACAGAACTCTAGATCTGCCTGGTTCCCATTTTTTTCTCTTCATTTTGTCTTGGTGCCCAACAGCATTGTTAAGTCAATGTTCCGTCTCCCCTTACTTATTCCGATACTCTACATCTTTCATGAACGAAAAAGAGGAGGATGTTAAATAATTTCTGCGCTTATGCAGAACTAACAAGAGGAAGAGAGGGCAGGGTGCGCGAGCGAGCAGACATGAATAATCAAATGATACCTAACCTAAATTCTTCTGTTTCCTGTAATTGAAAAGGCCACAGCAACTTGTAGGAAGACATGCAAATATCATAGACCGATGTAGCGCCCTAATCTGCTGCCCAGCAGCCTCCGTGTTTGCCCCTCACTCCCTCCCTCCCTCCCACCTCTCTCCCTCCCTCTCTCTCTCTCTCCCTCTCTCTCTCTCTCCCTCGCTCTCTCTCTCGCTTTTTTTTACCCCTGTGGTAGGAGATTAAAACAAACTCAGCATCTCCACGAGTCTCCTCGCTCTGCAGGCGAAGCTTTGCGGACAGCGTTTGAATCGGTACTTACATAAGAAATGGAAGTGCTTCATTAGTTTGCAGTTCCTTTCCCTTTATAACCCTGCTATTGAACTGACTTTTTTTTCTGCTCTTTCTTTCTCTCTCTCTCTTTCTCTCTCTCTCTCTCTCTCTCTCCTTCTCTCTTGCTCTTGCCCCCTCTCTCTTTTAAATCACCCCGGGAATGAAACTAATTCCTTTCAAAACCTCCAACATCTTAATTATGTCTTATGCAGGCAAGGTTGAGACCCAGCGTTATCTTGAAGGGCCGCTCACGCGCTGGTAATGCGTGTTCCACTCAGAGGTCTTGCTGCCCTGCCATTTAAATTGCTCACAGTGCAGCAAGTTCTTTATTGAGCTGTGTGTGATAGAACAGTAGTTCATGACCTGTTTTGGTAACCATAGGAACGTCAGGTCAGAGATGGTCGCCTCCCTCCACCACGTATGTCACACCAGCGCTTGCATTATCATCAGCGGTGAATCAGTGCGCACTGGATTAAGGAGACATGAAATAACATTTGTGTCAATTCTGCCTGAGCCTGCATAATGCGCTGTGGGAAAAGAGCCTTTAAATTGCAAAGAGAGAGAGCGCATGTTGCTTGGAGTTCCTGAATATTTCAGTTTTACAATCTTTCTATTGCGTCGCCCCGCTAAAGCTCCACTGAGCGAAGAAAGAAACCACGCTCAAAAAAAGAAAAAGAACTGAGAGAAGAGAGGCAGGAAAGCAAATGAAAAGACAGCCGCCGAATGAACATGCTGCTATATTTATGCCCAGCTGCTTTTGTTATGGCTCTTAAGGTATCTGAGCTCGTGTTTGCTTTAGCTGGTCGGAGACTTGCCATTAGCGCTAAGCTCTATGCCCCTAACTGCTCAGCCCTGATTGCCTGAGATACTGAAACAGTGCCTGACAGCAGTAGCAGCAGCAGCACGGCCCCAGACTGAAGCAGGCTCTGGCCGTAATGGTTTGTGACAGGTAATCCAAACACATAACATTAGAATGAGAAGCAGTCACTGATCTGGCGTGTGTGTGTGTGTGTGTGTGTGTGTCAAGGCCCACAGGCTATCCCAGGATGTCTGACTCGCAGCTCACAGCTCAAATGCTTCA
>NW_027468576.1:11770782-11780782 GCF_046254945.1 Alosa pseudoharengus | reverse complement strand
TTGCGAACTATTTGTTCCTCAGCAAAAGCCACGATGAAATGGTAACAAATAGGCTATAGGTTATGTAGGCTAAAGAGTCATATCGTGGGGAGTTTATTGTTTAGTTTTAGGAAGTAGCCGTGTAATAAGCGGGATAATGTATAGAATGCCGGTCATTATCGTGTCCCTTCAGGGCAGAACAAGACCCCTCCGCTGCGCGTCAGGGTCCGGTTCGCCCTCTCCCGATAATGACTGGTGTTCTATACATTATCCCTTACATACTGTATGTTTTTGGTGTTGTCAATTTAAGGATATGTCTCAGGTGCTGTCCCATTCCTGGCTTAGTACATCTAGGCCAGAGTGTGCTAGACAGGGAAAAAACCCAAGGTATGAAAGTAAAAATAAAGCTAAGTAAGAAAAAAATGCCTTCACAGTTTCAGAAACATCCAATTCCACGCAAGGATGAGCACTTTTGCAACAATTTAGCAGCTGGAATAGACTTGGAAAAGCTCTGCTTGTGAATTATGGATCGGGGTGCTTTGATAATTACAGGATTTCGAAATGACTGTTAATGTTTGTACGTGTGTGTCTCTTTGGATGCTTGTGTGTGTGTGTGTCTGCTTGTGATTGTGTGTTTGTGTGTGTGTTTGTGTGTGTGTGTGTGTATGTGTGTGTGTGTGTGTGTGTGTTTGTGTGTGTGTATGTGTAGGTGAAGGGCCCAGAGAAGACCCTGGAGGAGAGGCGCTCCAGTCTAGATGCTGAGATCGACTCCCTAACCAGCATACTGGCAGACCTGGAGAGCAGCTCCCCATACAAGCCCCGCAGTCAGCAGGTAAACCAGCCGCTAGGCACTTTTCCAACCTAAAAAGGGAGTTTATCTTGGGGAGCTGTAGTGCCATGGAAGCATCTGTGTTTCACACCACAAAGGAGTTCAGTGCGCACAGGCACACAGACATAGAAGTTCAGAATTTGCCATTTTTTCTTGAGTCCAAACCCCATCTCTCTTTCTTACTTATTTCCTGTGTTCTCTTCAATCACTGCCCTGTCAAATAAATACTGAAAAGCCCAAACATATAACTTTAAAAGGGAGTTTAACCATATTATTGTGCTTACTGTAGGGACATTGGCTCTGTAAAGCTGAGCTAATTGCTAATGACACTATAGAAATAAATAAAATTGAATCGAATTGAACTTTGAATCTGGCCAGTCTTGCCAATGAGTTCCCACTCATAAAGACACATGATGAGGCCTCAGACAAAGATAAAGTCTGACTGCAGAAGATGGTAAAATGGCATCATATTGTCTTATTTTGTCTTAAATGTGCGGTGACATGTCGTGTTTGGTGCATTGGAATATAGAATGTAAGGTGAGTATGGCTGAGTTGCTAGACATGTGTGCAAAGCATCAGTATGCACACTGACAATAATTGTGTGACACTGACCTCAGTTAAGCTGTGACCAGGGGAAACAAGACACAGGAATGCAGGGAGTGTGTTTTATGAATGATGGATGACTGGAAGAATAGCTTTAGCTACTCTAAGCCTCTACCTGAGAAGTGCTCCCCTGTATCCCTTGGCACTCAGTCTGCTATGCTCTGCCCCCAGTGGACACAGAGGAACAGAGGTCCTTATTTTCCCAGCCAAAACAAATTCAATTAGATGTTGAATTAAACTTCACGGGTGTCCCAACCGCCATATCTCATTTTTGGAAAGTGTGATGCGATTAAAAATAAAGTGACCCATATCATTAATAGATATGAAATGAAGTTAAGAGCACCATCTACTAGTCGAAGCCCAGGGCACTTCACTAAATAGTCTGACATACAAGGAATGTAGGACAGTGTCTTTAAAAGAAAAGGAAAAAATCACACCCTCCTTCGCACGGGTGGCGTGGGCCAGACAGATGAGCACCCACCTTCCGCTGGGATCAGGGCTGAGAGAGTCATTGTGTGGCGCTAGCTCTGTGAGCCAGATGGGTTGTGAAGAGAGAATCTGATGCTTGTCCTTGTGCTGAAAGGAAAGGTGCTGGTTGCACTTCAGGACTGACCGTGCTCCACACACACACCTACACACACACACACCCACAAACACACACACACCTTAGGACAAAAACAAAGTTGATGTGTGCTCCGTGCATTTCACACAGTTTCTCACGTTTGCGGGGCTGGCGATGCTCAGGTGTAGAAAGACAAAAAAAAAAAAAAGCCTCTGCAGCATCTTGCTGTTCAGATGAATGTTTCAACAAAGAATAGATAAATAAATAACACGCCCCAACGCATCTTCTCTTTGCGCTCGTCTTGTGCCGGGAGTTGAGAAAGTCCCGGTTCACACCCTCAGCCACCACCTCGGCTGGAAAAAGTGAGATTTGTGTCATTTGGGCTCTTGTCACTGCTAGAGGGGGGGCATGGATACAGGGGAGCTGGAGGTCTTGGACGATACTGTCCAGACAGGACCTTTTGTCTTGCCCATATTCCAGCCCATAGATGTTTGCTTGAGAAGGAGAAGCCCCTCTGCCCCCTTATGGAGGTCTGTAGCCACAGATTATTGAGACTCCGCTCACAGCCACCTCCAAGAGATTCAGGGCTGTGAATTCTGACCCTCTAAAATCCCCTAGATGGAGGCTCTGAAATGGCTGCCCTGTGTGAGTGTGTTTCTGTGGGTGTGCGCAGCATGTGCGTGCATGTGCCTGTGTGTCTGTGCCTGTATGTGTGTGCAGCATGTGCATGGACCATGTGCGTGTGTGTGTGTTTGAACGCGTGTGCCTCTGCCTGTGCCTGTGTGTGTGTGTGTGTGTGTGTGTGTGTGTGTGTGTGTGTGTGTGTGTGTGTGCACACGTTGCCTAAACATAAAGTCATAAGGGAGAGCTGGTAATGTGAAGGAAGCAGGGAAATGTCAGGGGGGTTAGTATCAGTGTGTTTGAGCTGCACTGTTTTCATACACACAGCTTGCTCACTGACCTCACAAAAGTGCAAATGGATACCAGGCCAGTGATACGCCACTCTGAGGGATTGGGGGAAAAAAACTTTTTTTTTTTCAGTTTTTGTTGGAATGGAGTTTTTGGATGTGACATCAAAAATATAGCAAAACTACACACATACGCACACAAACAGACACACACCCAGACATAAACACACACACACACACACACACACACACACACACACACACACACACACACACACACACACAATCGTTCAAAGACATTACCAGGCTTGTACCCCTCATGCCATCCCCATTTTCATGGAAGAGGCAGGTAAATCATTCCTAAATAAAATATAGAATAAGTGCAGATCTTTGTAAAAATACCTTGCGAGTGTTACAAGTCAGAAAGAGGACTCTGAAAGCTTTTGTCAGTACGACTTAAAAAATTTATACTCACCTGAACTGCTAGGAGGAGGCGAACACACTGTTGTCAGTAGGTGAGCGTCTCAGCCGAGCAGCTATCCCTGTAAAGGTCAAACCAAACCCAAGAACAGCCACTCGGCTCTTATCTTGCCGCTCCTACCCCCATATCCCCACCCGCCCGCCCGCTGAGTACATAATCCCTGTTTTATGTTTTCAGTGTTGGTTTTTTTTTTTGTCTGTTTTTAACAATTTCCTTTTTTCATGCTGCTCGCTCCAAATGGTCCTGTAAGTAACTATAAAATTCAGGATCAGCAGCCACTGGCAGGTTCAAGTGTCAGGCATATCACACATTTAACACCCCCACCCTCCCCACCCTTGTGTTGCTAAAAAATCTTCCTAGATGACATAGTGACAGTGCAGAGATTAGCCAGCCCTTTTAGCTTCCGCTGAATTTCCACAGCGGCATCCTGAGTGAATAGAGCACGCACAGGCTGCACTCTGTGATTCTGCACGCTGTTAATGATGAAAAAAATTTGGGTTTATCTCTTGCCGTGTGTTTGTTTGTACACTTTTACCAGGCCACAAGCATGAACGCAAACACAAACAAATAAAAACACACATGCACACACACACACCTTCCTATTGGCGGACACACACACACACACACACACACACACACACAGTCCAGCTGATGCTGATTCTGCCTGATTAACTCTTGTTGACCCTTTTTTATCCATCCAGCTGCTCTTGCCATCTTTTCTTTCTCTTTTTTCTTTCTCTCTTTTTTTGGGCTGCATTATGTTCTGAGATGAAGCAGGGCTTGTGTAATACGCCAGGTTTCATCAATGCTATCGCTGGCACAGCTGCTCATGCTGTAATCTTCTGCTCGTATAAGCAAAGAGTAACGAGCGCCCTCAATTTACAGCTCTCTGGGCGCACTCAATTACCAGGGCAGCCCTCCACAATCGATAGGCCACTTGTAGCAGCCATCTACCTCTGCTAACGGGGGGACTGAGACCCAGGGGGGTCTTCCCCAGATGACTGCCCCCACCTCGGTGTGGGGACCCGACATGTATTCTTTTAATTTTGAAAAAAATGTGTTTATATCCTCGGGGTTTCCCACTGAGGCTGGAGCCGAGTTTGTTTTGTGCGTCAGCCTTTAAAAAAGTTGGATCAGCACAGCATGACTCTCTCTCTCTCTCTCTCTCTCTCTCTCTCTCTCCCTCTTTCTCTCTCTCTCTGTCTCTTTCTCTCTCTATTTCTCTCTCTCTCTCTCTCTCGCTCTTTTTCTGCTGCCACTGCAGCGGCCCCACATTGGTTCAGAGACATCAAAACAATTTTGTTTGCTTTAGTTGGTATTCTCCATGGCATAACAGGAGGTAATGAAATGTGATCATTATATAAGTCCCATTTGCTTCCTCCCCCTGAATCCATTGGAGAGACAATTTTGTGAGTTGACACAGATTACCAACTTTTCGCTCAGCTCTGTGTGGCGGAATTATCTCACAGTTTTGTAATATTGAGTCAAGTGTGTGTGCGTGTGTGTGTGTGTGTGTGTGTGTGTGTGTGTGTGTGTGTGTGTGTGTGTGTGTGTGTGTGTGTGTGTGTGTGTGTGTGTGTGTGTGTGTGTGTGTTTCCTCGGCCCTCCCTAAAAGTGCGCGGCTTGACTGTATTGTGCCGTTTTTTATTGAGGTTTTCCCCCTCCTCCCTGTTATGTCTCTTTTTTTCTTTTATCTTTTGGGGGGGGGGAATAATGTATTTTGAATAATGTACAAATCTAGTCATGTATATGTATTTATCCTTCTTTATAATAAAATGAATACAAATATTACAGATTTCGATAGTTAAAATTTAAATTAAATACACATACTACATATGTGCAATGTATGTAATAATGTATGTATGTATGTATATTCAGAAATAATTCAAATTTATAGATAAAATATTTATCTTTAAATTTGCATGTGTGTATTTGTATTCACATGAGCTATATATGTACAGTATGTGAATGTGTGCGTGCGTGTGTGTGTGTGTGTGTGTGTGTGTGTTGTTGATTGAGTTTGATTTACACATTTTCATGTGTATTCAATGTCACATCTGTTTGTTTAAAACCCTCCATTTTGCCTGGCTTAGACAACAGAGGCACCATTACCCCGAGTGATTTGTGAGCAAGACAATTGAGGCAGCTCTTCAGTCAAGTGGCGCCTTGTCAGCCAAGCCGTCACTCATCAGATGGAGAGAGGCAGGCCCTTAATTGATTTCTGTGTGATTACATGCCAGCTTCCGCCATGCGTCTGCTGTTCCCAGTGCTCATCGTGAGCCTGATTGTTGTGGTTGACTGTTTGTTGACGGTCGACATTAACTCCTCATCACTATGTGGCAGACCAAGTCAAGAGGGATGCTCAGCGAGACTGAGTGAGACTTCCGGCCATATCCAATTCAGAGTAGTCACTAACAGCGCGAGCAACAAGCAAACAGATTTCTCAGGCCCCTCTTGTGTATATTTTAAGTGAGAGTGTGCCGAGATAAGACTTCAATATTTTGACGGGGATGCCAGCCTGCGGAGCTCCATGTCACTGCACTTGAGCTCTCGGAGGACGCTAAAAAGGAGACGGCTCAGCCACCCCAAATTAATGCCGCTGCGCTTGCCTACCCTCCCTCGCTCGCTAGCAATCTCTCGCCTTCCCCGGCCCCCGCCAAGGCTAATGTGCTGCGCCCGGCTGTCCGAGCGTATCACGTCGGTTTGGGGAGAGTTAACAAGGAGGCCCAGATGAGTGTCAAAACACAGTGCTCGTCAAGAGCCATCGCCGGGGCCCGCACACCAGTGCCAGGGGTAAAGGCGAGTTCTCAGCCGCGACCTCTTATTACACGACCACCCTCCTCACGTGGCGGTGTTGACAGTCATGAGGCACATAAACGCCCCTACTTTTAATATTAGTCTTCAGCTCGTGGGGGTAGCGTCCACCTGGCTTTTCTCCTCAGTGTGTGATTTTTACCGCCTGGTTTTACTGTGGAGCGTGTGTTTTGATATTGCGCTTAGCAGATAATTATGAGTGACTCAGTAACTCCGTAAGGTAAAAGTGATTCTGTTATATCCATATAAAAATGTGTGTATATATATTTATATATTTATATATATATATATATATACACACACACACACACACACACACACATACAAGTTGACGTGCATGATGAATATACAAAACAAAATTACAAATTAATCATATTGTATATACTGTATATGTGTGTGTAAGCTTATAATTGCTCTGAAAATTTCCTTAGGACGTATTATGTGACCTTTAAAAGCCCTCATTGATGACAATGTATGTGTTAATTTGTCCGTGTCCTTTTCCCTCGTCACATACAAGTCCTGTGCAGCAAGTGAGCAGCCCTTCAGTGTGATCAACTCACAAAAGGCCGATTCAGCTGAAGGAATGTGCGCCTGCCGGACATGAGCGCTAACGACTGTTGGGAAGTTTGAAACTCTGAATCTATAGAGGGGCCCTTTGACCCCTCCCAAGACCTGGAAATTCAATGGAGCTGACACACACTGCTGCGGAAAATGCAGTGACAACGTTTGCGGACCTAATTAGGGAGAGAACGTCGTGAGACAAAAGAGAGGGTTATGTCAGGACACAGGACTCAAAACAAGGCGTCAAGAGAGATGGGTTGCCCGCTCTAATAAGTGACTTCCCTTGTCCCTCTCTCTATTGACACTAAGTGCTTTTTACGACAGCAGAAGAATCTGCTGTCATAACCCAACTTCGAAACCTCGCCGTTCACTTAGTGTTAGGAATGGCTAAACACATCGAAGTCTGTGGGCTCAGCCGTCTATTATGAGATAGCCTTGTTAAATTGAGTGCCTCATTTTTTTAATTTCTCCTACTTGTTCACTGGACCATGCTAACCAGCGCCACAGTTTTCTGGCAAGCTCAGTGTTTAGTTTGAAAGTCCCCTCGAAGGGCTTATGCAGTCCTGGCCACTTCCCTTTGTTGTCGATGCATTTATTGCACGACATGTCTATACTGTGGTATGCTTTTTTTTTTTTTTTTAAGCATCTGTGTGTATGTTATGTGAATTTTTGAGCCACCACATTTCAAGAGTGCATTTGAATTTTAAAGTGATGTCCTGCAACTTCAGGGCGTGTTTTCTGGGACCCATGAACGGCTGAACTCAATTGGGAGGAAAAAGCTGCTTTGTGCCGCGCGGAGCGCGTTGTGAATCATCGGTCGTCAGCTTTGTGTGCAGTGCCTTTCAGGCGCTCTGTTAACAGGCCACTTCCCGAGCTAGAGGGGGCTTTGATGCTGGGTTAATGTGCCCCCACTCCGCTCTTCAATGCACTGGGTGCCATTTGCATGGAATCTCCAGACCTGCTCATGATATACTTTTTGCGAGTGTCGTTTGTGTAGAGGCTAGTGTGATATTGGACTAAATCATTCCTTGTGATTGGCTGAATATACTGTAGTTTTATAGAATAGAGGAAATAATGCCCATGCCCTTTGTTCTCAAGCGATTCCAAAAGCGTACATGCACACACAATTACAGACACACGCACGCAGATACACACACACACACACACACACACACACACACACACACACACACACACACACACATACTGTACAAACACTGTACACACAGAGGCAGAAGTCAGCATTGCATTAAAAAATTCACCAAATGCTGCTTTTGTGGGGGCTTCAAAAGCAAGGCAGAGGCAACCCCAGGGTGATGTGTTTATCCTGCTCCAGTTTGTCTCTGTGTTGGTAAAATATCTCTGTGCACTCTGGGTCAATTTGGTGGCTTGCTGTGACGGCAGTATTTTTATAGCCTATTGATTTTGGAAGACCTTAACCAGAGCATGTCAGGGATTGCAACAGTGGACTGACAGTCAAAACACTGGTGTGTGAAAGCATCTCAATCTTTGGTAATGAATATATGGGTCACATCATTCACTAGAGCAGTCATTAGTTGTGTTATTTATTGACAGTTTAAAATTCAGTAAATAAATTCAATTAGTAGTCAACCATCTAACGGTAATGGTTGACAATGGCTGTGCAATTTTGTATGGGAAAGCCATGCACTTTAAAAAAAAATACAAATAAAAAAAAGTTATGACAGAAATATAGCAAGCTACGTTAATGTGATTTTTTTAATTAATACTTTGAGTTGATTAATTGCTCTGTTGTCATGCCACCAGCAATAGCCCACCAAAAAGCTATAAATACCAGACAAGCATTTAGCATCGTCATGAAAGGCAAAGCAATCTGTCCTGAAAAGGTATAGCTATATTTGAGTTATTTTATACAGTCTGTGGTTAGGACATGGGGCTCAACTGAAATGGCACCCTTCAGATTTGACTGAATGCCTTTGGTGAAGCTCATGGAGGGCAGTTTTTTAGGGCAGTCATCCCCAGACATAGAGGATTTAGAAAATCACCTCAGCCCTAGCAATGACCTTTCAGTGGTTTACATTGTGATTTGTCACCCTCCTCCACTCTGTGTGCGCTGAGAGAGAGAAGGAGGCTTTAAAAATTAAATGTAAATTTTGAAGTTAAAAAGCTTTTATAGCTGAGTCTGTTTGATCTGAGCAGGGGGAGATGGCAACATACACTATTCTACATGAAATATTGATGGCTTCTCCTCCCGAAATGATGCAAATTGGCTGTGTTTTCCCATGCACCCGCGAATCATCTCTGACTCGTTACGCGCTACAGTACAGGCTGCATCAGGACACATGGGGCGACTGTAGCGTTGTGCCCACACACACACACACACACACACACACACACACACACCTCGACCCCCTGGGGCAGCGGTCATACCCGTTTTTTCCTTGGGACATGTGACTCCACATGCCGCTAAGGTCATCGGCAGTCTCCACGGTTCCAGCTCGATCAGCGCTGTCATGCTGGCATTGCGGCGACGCTTGCTGTTGTTTGTGTTGAGAGCGCTACACTCTGCGCTTGCTGTTGTTTGTGTTGAGAGCGCTACACTCTGCGCTTGCTGTTGTTTGTGTTGAGAGCGCTACACTCTGCACTTGCTGTTGTTTGTGTTGAGACCGCTACACTCTGCGCTTGCTGTTGTTTGTGTTGAGACCGCTACACTCTGCGCTGGCGCTAATGGAGCTTAGATGACAGTCAGTGGGCCGCCAAGCTGCACTCTTGTCTGGAGAGGAGAGGAGCAGTGGCCCAGATAGAGGCGAACATGGTTTTGGTGTGTGTGTGTGTGTGTGTGTGTGTGTGTGTGTGTGTGTGTGTGTGTGTGTGTGTGTGTGTGTGTGTGTGTGAATGTCCGCGTGCGTATGCATGATGCGTGACTGTGTGTTTGTATGTTCGGCTGCATTAAGCGTACACTGTGATTGTTCAGAAGTGGATTCGGTTTGTCCTCTGGCGTGTAGTTTCATCTGGCTGCTCCGCGGCAGTCTCCTCAGATTCATCAGTCCACGAGGTCTCCTCGTCTGTCGGTGCCTTTTACAGAAGGCCCAAAGAATCTGTTTTCAAATGAACACTGTGTGCTTCACCTCACTGTGTGCCACCTCACTGTGTGTTCACTGTGTGCTGAGTGTGTTTCACTAATTCACGGATTGGGATAAACGCAGAGACCAAATTTCCCTCTCGGGATCAAAAGAGTATATATACAGTACTTATATTCTCTACAGTATGAATCTGACTATATT
>NW_027468576.1:11760782-11768282 GCF_046254945.1 Alosa pseudoharengus | reverse complement strand
AGAAGCAGCGGCAGCATTCATCTTTGTGGAGCAGTAAGTTACACGAGGCTTTGGAAGAGGATGCTAGCTGCTGTTTGCCGGCAAAGCCACAATTTGGTGACTTATATGCACATAAAGAAAACCAGTCCAATCTCTCAAAGATTATTTCAATGAGTCCGTTTTTTTCTTTTTCAGGGATTTTAGTGAAGCACTTCCACCTTGTGCTTCAGTGCCATTTGTTTGCTTGTAATGATGTGATATTTCATATAACTATTTGGTTAATGTAATATCCATATTCCAACAGTGTAAGACAACTCAATAATATTGACATCAGATTGCAAAGACCAAATTTATTTTGATAATTTAAAAGAATGAGCCCGAGAGGATGTCCTGGTCAGAACTGAATGATCAGATCAGAATGTAGCAAAATCTTTTCAGTTTTTATATTTTTATTTTTCTCGTAGGCTACTGGCAGTTGATACATATAGGGAAGGTAGTGACACTGAAGACACAACAAACAAACACAAAAAAAACACAAAACAAGAAGAAAGCAAACACTGGGGTGATGCCCATGCGTATGCGTAACTAGGTCCTTATTTCACAGATTGTCCAGCTTATCCTCTCTCATCTGAACTGTGCAGTAACCATATAAAACCCAGGTCCAAACCATCGCGTGGAAGGACAATCAAATAACCTTTACGCACAACGCTTCACCCATCAAAACACATTGGCAAAACACCTTACTTGTTAAAGTGCATTAAAATGTTAGTGTGTGGGCTCACACTGCCGATTTTGAATAAAGGAACGCTTCAATAACAACGTTCCATGGATCACATTTTACTTTGATTGAGTTTCACATCCATTAAACATGTTCCAGGGTTATGTTAGACTCCAGACAAACATCAGACTACAAACCACAAACCATCAAGCACATCAGCATCATTGCATCCCTCCGTATCATTTATAGCATCATTTGTGATCCTTATACGTTTGTTTAAGGCATTGTTCCTGCTGTGGCGGGAAAGCCTGCGGTGCTATCACAGATCCACCTTACTATTCCCATCATGTCCTTTTGGTCTTCTGTGTTTGTCATCCTGTGCCTGGTGTTCCTGAGCTTAGAGCATGAATTATGTAGCCCTAGATTTTTAACAGCCCCCAAAGTGCTGACAGCTTGGCCCGTGCTGGCCTCTCAATTCAATTAAGGGCCCTTTCCTGATCCATCTCCCTCTTGGAGCCCCAACCAGCCCTTTAAATCTTGTCTGGACACGGGAACCTTAGGTGCGGTAAGCAACTAGGACGTGTAAGCAACCAGGCACTATCGTCAAACTTGTTTACTGTATCGCCTTTCATGTTTTTATTTTTTAGTGTATTCAGTCCAAATATGGCAGTGAAACAGGGAAAACAAAATTACTGGCACTCTTTAAATACATTTCTCCCACACGGGTTATTCAGCAGGTCAGGCGAGGGTCATGTTTATCTTCATCAGAGCGGCCTTGTTCTTTGGTATAAATATTTAAGTGTTTTACTTGTAGATGTAGACTGCAGTTAGATGCGATTTGCTCCTCCTGTGTTCCGCAAGACAGGTACTTACATAGAGAGGAGTGCGGTAAAACAGCGTCTCGTCATCACCTGTGCTCTTTTGCACCACTCTTCCACGTGTTCTGGTCAAAGTCTCCATAAAGCCATAAGGCACTCCTCCCTCCCCTCCTCATCCTCCTCTCCTTCATAATACCATAAGGCACTTTTGAATGTGCGCACATACACAACCAATTTCCTTTGTCAAAGAGTCAGCATGTACCCAGTAAAGCTCATCTATGTCCTCTCGGTTTGTCCTCTTGCCTCCTATTTCACCTCATTTCCCATATCTTATGTGCTCGCCAGGACCACGGTTTTATTTTATTATTATTGTTATTATTATTTATTTATTTTTTTGTCAAGGGTCATTGTCACCCTGGTTGCAAGGAGTGAAAAATAATCTGGCTGTCCTCATCCCCTGCAAGGGTGTGTGTGTGTGTGTGTGTGTTTAAGGATCAATTTCACATCACCTGGCAAGCACTGCGAGGAGAAGTGACAGAATGTATAAGTTTGCACCGTAAACAGGCCCAGCGTTGGATAAATATTTATTAAGATGATTTGATTAAGTCCTCGCCGCCATGCAGCTCGACCCCATCGCTAAGCGACGCGTCAAAATGAGTCGGATGATGGATGACCTCTTGCGCCCTCTGACATGAAGCAGGTGGTTGGCAGCTCTCCTCGCCACACATCATCCTCCTCCTCCTCCTCCTTCACCTCCTCCTCCTCATCATCATCATCTTCCTTCTGCTCCTCTTCATTCTCCTTCTCCTCTTCCTCATCTTCCTTCTTCTCCTCTTCATTCTCCTCCTCCACCTCCTCCTTTTCCTCATCTTCCTTCTGCTCCTCTTCATTCTCCTCCTCCTCTTCCTCATCCTCGTTCTTCTCCTCTTCATTCTCCTCCGCCTCCTTAATTTTCCTCCCTCTCCTCCTCTTCCTCATCCTCTTCTCCCTCCTCCTCCTCCTCCTTCACCTCTGCCACAGAGAGCCTTTTAAACAATCCCCCCTCCACCACCACCACCTCCACCTCCTGGCAGACTGTGGCAGAGAGGGCATTTACAATAGCATCCATAGCTCATTCAGACACAGGTGCAGTAAGGCCAGAGCGATTGAAATGTAAAGACGGCTTGCCAGGGCAGGGTCAGCGAGCGCATCTGAAGGAAAATGGATATGAAGAGGCCGGATGGGTTCCTCTAGGGAGAGTATTTGCGAAAGCAGAATGGTATCCTCCTCACCATACCTCGTAAAGCATTTGACCAGCAGGTCAGGACGGATCAATGCAGCTAATCAATAGTCAACAGGTTACAAGCCCACAGATGGTGTTATAGATGACATGCAGCATTTTGTTAAAGGAACCATATGTAAGATTGTGGCCAAAACTGGTACTGCAATCACTTTCAAATTACTGTAGAGCGGTGTATCCCCTCCCCCTCCCCCCTGACTTGAGGTTGCCAACCCAGATGCCGAAACACTACTGACTTCTGATTAGTAGATAGGTGGAGGGTGGCGCATCAGGCCAAAACACAACATGACATGACAAAACACAACATCAACATCAGTTGAGGGCTGCAACTTCACTTTTGAAATAAAAATATCCTGGCCGGACTACTGTTGTCAGTGATATAAGTATTTGAAATGAACTTGATTTCTTAGTGTCTAGAGACATATCAGGGCCATTTTATGATGAATTGAAATACATTTCTTACATACGGTTCCTTTAAATATTGTAGTGTTACCAATTACCTTGTAAAAATATGATGCCAAAAGTAGAGGTTGGGGCAGTACTTTGTTAAATATGATAGTATTATCAATTAGTTTGTGAAAATATAATGTCAAGAGAAGAGGTCAGTACTTTGTTAAATATTATAGTATTATCAATTAATTTGTGAAAATATAATGTCAAGAGAAGAGGTCAGTACTTTGTTAAATATTATAGTATTATCAATTAGTTTCTGAAAATATAATGTCAAGACAAGAGGTCAGTACTTTGTGTTTGATGTTTCTGAAATTGATTAAGCATTTTAGTAAGTGAGTCTAGTTCAAGTGTTAAAACAAATCTTTGTTAATGTTAGGTCTGCTTGAGAATTGAACACCATCAGAGACTGATGCCCTTACACTGTTGAGCTGTCAACCATAAAGATCAATCAGGATCGGGTGCTTCATTTTATAGTGGTTGTATTTTTGCATTTATGTGTGTGTGTGTGTGTGTGTGTGTGTGTGTGTGTGTGTGTACGTATTTGAATCTGTAGGAGCAGCTTGTTAATCACCGTAGGCTGCAGTGTTTAACTCTTTATCTGTGTTTATTTTGCTTGCTCTGCTCTTCCCTCTCTCCATCAGTGAGAGAGAGAGAGAGATGGAGAGAGAGAGAGAGAGAGAGATGGAGAGAGAGAGAGAGATGGAGAGAGAGCGGGAGGGTGGAGTGAGAAAAAAGATGAGAAGAGGAGAGGCGCAGAGAGACATAGAGAGAGAGGGTGGAGAGGCAAAGAGGGAGAGAGCAAGAGAGAGAGAAGTGTGGGTGAAGAGATGAAGAGAGGGAGAGGGAGAGAGAGAGCGACAGAGGGAGGGAGGGAGAGAGGGATGTTGGCAAAGCATGCTTGCAGAGCGCCAGGGGCGTGCGGTGACCTTAAGGTCAATCTGGCAGCAGGTTCTGAGTTTTGACAGGGGCAGCCAACTGTGGAGAGCGGAGTGTGCCCGGAGGCCATCCATGTGTCCCGTCAACGCTTGTTAGTCTAATAAACTGCATAGTATCACCCCTGTGTCTTTTATTAACAGGGCGAACCAATGACAAATTTGGTTTGAGCCGGGATGCTGTGACTGCTATCGGAACCTGCCTGTCTGCATCACAGAGTTTGTCCTCCCAGCAACAATGCTAAAAAGCTTACAGTCAAAGCGCTGTCACCGCACATTACACCCCCCCAACCCCACCCCTGTTTGGGGCCGGTCGGAGAACACGATTGGCTGAAGCCCCGTCTGATGACATTGACATTAAATAGGGACATTTTTAAACATGGTGTGACCTCGCTTGTTGGGGGATGGGGTGGGGGCTTGGAAGAGGGGCAGTTGTGTGGAATGAGTCAGGATATTTAGGGAGGGAGGGGGGCAAATGATGTTGAGGATGTAAATTTGTGAGGGAGGTTTCAGGCTGTCTCAGTTGACAGTCAGCTTTATGTTTGAGTTCTCAAGCATGGGCAGAAATTACAGCACAAGATTGTTCTCAGACTTAAGATTCATATTCTTGTCATACATCAACCACCAGACATTTCAGTGCTGTTTTCTCTCAAGCTCTTGGTAGTTAAATGATTCAGTATTCACCATACTCTACCAAAACGCAACCGAAATCGCGATACAAATATCCACCAAATAACTTTGTGTCTCAGAAGACAGAACCATGCACACTCCTCCCAAACCCCAGCAGCTGCCGACCTTACAGATACAGCCCCTTGAGCCCTCAGTGGAACAAAACTCTTTTTTTTGTGTCCTTTCCACAATTGTGGAACATGTAAATCACAAAATGATTGTTCTATTTCATCGTTTTCCCTAATGTAGTGATAGAGCTATGCAGTAAATTTTGCCGCTTCCATTAAGAAACTGCCACGTAGCTTTCATGTGTCACTGCTATGTTTAGGCCTATGTCTTGCGCCACTGACTTAAAAACCATGAAACTATGCATAAATGTATGCAGTAATAACCTCGCACAAATAGTTTTCTGTTTAACCTAGAGCTCGCCTAACCTACAGTTGCATACACTTTATTGAGGGTGTTTATACTTGCACTCAGTGTCAACACCTCTGCACTTCACTATGCAAGTTGTTCTTAAAGGAGTCACATCACTGCACATATGAATGTTATTTTAGTTTTACTGGCGCTATACCGTGGATTTGGTGTTTCGTTACACACCTAGTATATATCGCATGAGACCATATTATTGTATATTACCAATCTGAACTCTAGTAAATCTAACAACATAGACCCATGTGAAACATGCATTTAAAGTACAATATAGTCAGTGTTAGTGTCAGGATTATGACATTTTAAGTATGTAGTACTTAAAGATGCTTAATATAAAGTGCAGCTGAAATTTCTCAGTTAAACAAGGTTAAGTTCATGCCAGACAACAGTTTTACCTGACATCTTTCTGCCGTGCTTGCAAGCTGTCAGGCAGGACGATGAGACTTTCCTGTCTGTGGCTGCTTCTTTTTGTTATCAGTGAAACTGTCTGAAATCATAGATCATTTTTTTTTAAAAAAACACTTGAAAGTGTTCTTTATAGAATGTCACCGCGGTGGTGGGAAACAAACCCTTGGCTGTGTCGTTTTTATGAAAGTCCTTCTGGGAAGAATGCCTTTGATGGACAATGTCATGATTATAGCCATATGTCTTTCAGTCACAATTATAGCCCCTCCGTAATACCTAGACTTGTCTTATCTGATTCAAAGGTCTTTTTTTATTATTCTGAGAATGGAAACAGTGACAGATTCAGATCTCCTCTCGGTTGCGATTCTCAGTTCAAGCACTTCAAAGTGTCCTTAATGTCAACCCTCTATTTTGTTTCATTTTCACTGTTTGCGATGCTACTTAGATAAACCTTTTCACTCAAGCTGTCAATTGCACCAAATTGGTATTTATCTTTGAGGAAAGAAATTAAAAAAAATAAATGGATTTATTTTTTGTAGAGTTAGGATAATATAAGCACAGCACCAGGGTCGTAAACTCCAGAAAGGGTATAATGAATGATACATTTATAAACGTCTCTTTAACCCATTTATCTGACAAGCATTCCAACTTAATCTGTTGCTGTTCGTTCTCATTCTCATTGCCATACAGTGGAAAGGAGGGAGGAGAATGAATCAGATCCTCACAAGATACCCAGAGCCCTGATTTTAATGTCCTTTATCTGCAAATTGGAGATGGTTGAAAACAGCTGGAGGTCCCGTCGCAGTTTCAGGGGGAGACATCTTTAATCATGTTTAATGTGCGTTATCGTGAACTATTTTTAAAAGTGAGAACGCCTGATACCCACCACTGTAGTGTGTCAAGGCTGTGGGGAGTGGGTGGGAACGCGGCGGAGGATTTCTTTCTTTCTGTCTTTTTTTTTTTTTTTGGTTACTGTGAATTTGGAAAGAGATAGCCACATTAGTTTGGTGGCCGATTGCAATTTATTGTGCAAGCAAGTGCCACTGATAGACAGACACACTCTCACACACACACACACACACACACACACACACACACACACACCATGGTGACGGGCCAAGATTGAAAGAGAAAAAATACATAGTCAATTAAGGGGCAGAGAAAGAGCGAGATGGACACATCGGTGAATGGCACATAAATTGAGATGGATGCACAAATGAAGGATAGCGAGGAAGAAAGACAAACTCGGTAGTGAGAGCATCTGAGAAAGACTCTGCGAAAAGATGAGGGTGTTTCATTGACTCGCTCATCCTAACGTTTCCTCCCTGCGGACTTAAGGGCCGGGCTCACATAATGTAGCGTAACAAAGGCTGTCCAACACACAGACAGGGACCCCTTTTTCTGGACAGATGCTGAGCACTTAGTCAGCTCCCTCTGCTCCACAGTCTAACACGGCTGTGCCCTGGCCAAACCACGACTCTGGTCACTGTTGCAGCAGAATGAGGTCAAAGACGGCATCTTGGCACGTGTGTTAAAGACAGGAAAATACTAAAAACAAAAAAAAGTTATTTGTGTGTGCGTGTGTCTGCTGCTGCGAACTGGATTTCTTACACTTGCAGGCGTGGGGGAAAAGTTGTGAAAAAATACAGGGAGAGAGAGAGAGAATATTGACGTGTTCCTCCCCGTTGTGGTTTGAAATGCAAAGTGAACAGATTTAAGCGAGCCCCCCGAGCTCTGCACGGTCGCTCCTAATCTACTGTAATGTGTCAAAAAGCCTTTCTTAGGGAAGCTCGCTGAAATTTCACACTCAAGTTG
>NW_027468576.1:11748282-11758282 GCF_046254945.1 Alosa pseudoharengus | reverse complement strand
TTCTTCTACAAGTTACATCTGATGAGCAACTTGGCAGTTACACACATAAAAATAATCCTGTGACTAGAACACATTACTCTTGCCTTGATGTATCGACAGTAATTGATTCCATTTTTTATCTTTTATTTGATGGCTTAGGGCTCTAACCTAAAAAGAATAACCTAGGTTAATAACAGTCACTTTTGTAGGTCACCACTGACTTTATCTTGTTGTTAAGGCTGAATGTAATATCCACTATTTTGTGGGTCTTGATCCACCGTCATAGTCTGTGGGCCTAGAGAGAAAGAGTGAGAGAGGTTGAAAACTGCACAGAACTCCTACCAATATTGCCGGCAGCCTTGATGCCAGGACTAGTTGTTATTACCATGACAACTGTAGCCAGGCGCGTTTGTTTGTGCAGAATGTAAGAGGCAGGACGTGACTTGTGATTAGCGCACAAGGCCGGCTGAACGGAAACACGCGCTGCTGGACCCGTGCAGCCATGCCGCTCCGCTCCAAGCGGAGAGCCACAGAGTTCACATCTGACCAGCAACTCTCCGAGCAGCCATCCGCCACACAAATCTCCCTGATTTAGCGGCCTCTCCCACGCGGACAGCTAGCGTCAGCACAAGTGTCTTTGCCGTTGCCAGCACCGCCGTCACGGCTCTCTCCACCAAAACAATTTATTCCCTCCTCCACGCTTTATTAGCTCTGCTTTATGGCTGGACATGGTCCGGCAAAGCAGCGGACTCCGCACCGGCCAGCTAACCCCTGCAAATCGATATTGAAGAGGGAGGCAGGATAATTACTTGCGTCGTAAGCCACTGCCTGAATAAATCCTACCAGAGCACGGGGCTCTCCCACCACCACCATCACCCTCTTGGTTCTTGTCGAAGCAATCCTAGTGTTGGGTCCACCGCGTTCATAAAGCAATATCAGAGACAAGCCAATTAAATAGGCATCAGATCCGTGGGGTGGCTACTTTATGATGCCCATTACATTTGTAGCCCTCAAAATCAAAGGCGATACCTAGAAACCGGGGGATTTCAACGCGACACGTCTTTAAATCCTCCAATCATGAATCCTCTGATCATGAAAGTGAATCTTTTCGATTGAGAGAGTTATCCGTTGATCAGGACCGTAAACTTGTGTCTTGGGTATCATGTCATCCCATCACAGTAGAAGGATTTAGTGCAAACAGTATTTCCATCAGTGTGGTCTGATCCTTGGACAGCTTATACCCAGCATGCTTTGGGCCATAGGAGGATGCCATACCACAATAAAATAGCTTCTAAGCAGCGGATGGTTTTTAGTGAACAGACCCTTTGTAGACTGAAAGTTAATGGTCTGCACCTGAGGCGACCATAGCATGCGTAATCGTTTTGCCGTTATTGTCCTGTTTTTACAGAACTCCAGCCCTGCTGTGACCAGCCCCAGTTCAGCTGCCCCGGTCACTGGCTACAAGCGAATGGTCATCCCCACGCAGCCGCCCCTGACCGCCACCAAGAAGTCCACCCCCAAGGCCCAGGGCTCTCCAGCGCCCTCCGGTGCCCCCCCGGCCTCTGCCAGCCCCGTGGCCAAGCCCCAGTTCCAGATGGCCACCGCCCCGCAGCCTGTCCCGGCCTCCTACACCACCGCCTCCACC
This sequence comes from Alosa pseudoharengus, assembly GCF_046254945.1. Lineage (NCBI taxonomy): Eukaryota > Metazoa > Chordata > Actinopteri > Clupeiformes > Clupeidae > Alosa > Alosa pseudoharengus. The sequence continues at coordinate 11,756,658 of NW_027468576.1, read as the reverse complement.
CCTAGCCAGCCCACCTTCAACGTGCAGGTGCGGGCAGCCCAGCCCGGGCCCCAACACCCCCCGGTCCAGCAGCAGTACGGGCAGCCGATGGTGCCCCAGCAGTCGATGCGAGGCTCCGTCCCGGTGCAGTACATGCCGGCGCAGCCCCGCGGGCCCGACTTCGCCTACGGGCCGCCGCAGCCTGGCTTCACGCCGGCGATGCCGCCGCAGCCCAGCTACGCTGATTACCCCTACGGTGGAGGAGGCGGCCAGAACACCTGGAGGGGAGAGCCGCAGGGGCAGGCCGGCTACCAGCCCCCCACCCCCAAGAAGACCTACATCACGGAGCCTCCGGTGGGCCTGACTCCCTACACCGCAGGGCCTCCCGTGCCCCAGAAGGTAAGAGTGGAGTGGGAATTAGGGTAATACACACTCCTGGAAACACACGCACACACACACACACACACACACACACACACACACACACTTTAGCCTGTCTCTTCTGGGTTGCTATTTGAAAGACGTTATTAGACAAATGTCAGTTACTTCCTAGTTTTATTTTTTGCTGATTTGACTGAGAAACCGACCATAAAGCAGGTGCATCATAGTACATTTCTGTCTCAACCCAGGCATTATGAAAAATGCATGGAAATGCTTTGAAAGAGTGTATGTATGTGCACGCGCGTGCATGCGCGCGTGTGTGTGTGTGTGCGTGCGTGCGGGCGTGTGTGTTTTGTGTGTTTTCCTTTATGCGTATGTATGCAGAGTGTGTTTGTGTGTTTGTTTCCATTTTAATTGCCTCAGATGGCAATGCAACAGGGAGCCCGTCATCGTCCTTCGTTGAAATGTTCTGAATAAACAGTTATTTTAACCTTTATGAATTTTTTAACAGGCCTTTTCTACAGGGGTTTACACCATCTGATTTCATTTGTCTAACAGAAGACAGTATGTTTATCTTTGCCATGCTCCACTTTGCCTCCTCCAGTCTACTGAAATTTTCTACCCAGAAAAGTCAGATTCGGCTTGTATGTATGCCAAGTAGGACAGTAAGTGTTAGCAGTTCATTTAGTTTTAGCATCTAATTCCATTTGAACTGAAAATGTCTTGTTTACTTGTTGACTTTATTCAACAACACACAACAACTCTCCCTCTTTGCCAAATGATGTATTTAGATTTAGAGGGAATAATAGATTGTTACCATGCTTTATACAGTACAGTATATGGCTGTGTTTGTGTAAAGCTGCAGCAACAGTGCACTGCACCATGTTTTGTCTACAGTACATACATGTGGACATACTCATGATTTCAGGTTGAAGGCAGGAACTGCAGTGCATGGGAATGGCGTAAATCAATGCAGTGAAGCCGATGTGCAGAATGGCCTTAGGTACGGCCAGTGATTGACATTGAAAGTGTTGTGAGAAGGATGAGAGGAGTGCTCAGAAGGGGAAGATAAACAAGGTGTTGACATTGACTCGAAGAGAAAATTGGTGGAGGTTTTTTCTTCTTCTTTTTTTGCCATCATATCAATGTCTTTGCCTTCAGCAAATCTTCTAGGTCACTACATCTGACGTTGAGAATTCCACAAACCGAATGCTCGCAACCTCAAGGCTTTTGAAAAAAGCAGTTATCCTCTGTAATTTTTTCCAAGAATATTTGGTCTTTATAATAAGCCCCAGGAGATAAAATATCAAGTAACATTACAGCGCAGTACAATAGTCTTACTTACAGATTTATATATACCAGTGATGTAATTTTCCTTGACAGTTTTCCTTTTCTTTGGACCTATTTCATCATCTTATCACTTTTGAAATACTGTGGCATAATTATATCAAGGCTACATGTGTACAGAACATCAGCATATAGTGTGTACGTAATATCAGTATTCAGCCTTTCAATATGCATAGCTCTGAGGTTTGAAGGTAATTAAAGCAGCATGTATGGCTCAAATGGCTTTATTGAAAAGAGAGCAGATATTAAAGGGAGTATGTATTTTTAGCCAGTGTGAGATTGGGACGTTATTTATGCTTTTTTTAAACTAATTTATTTATTTTCGAGACCGTAGGGAGGCATTGGAGGACGTCATCACCATAGATCATTCTACTGAGACAGTCATTGTAGTCTCAACACATTCTTTTGGGCTGCAATCTCTGGAAAGTAGCAGGCCCCTGAGTATGCCTTAATTCAAGGATTTTATGCTAACAAAAAATACAAAGAGGGTTGCCCTAGCCTCTGGGAATAGCTCATCAAGGACTATGTTTTACTAAACACAAAATTAAGCTTGGCGTTACGGCACGCATCTTTATGTGTAAAGAAACTAATTAATATTGTTCGAAAACAAAAAGTGCGTTTTGTTCACAATGGCTTCTCTGGTCTCAGTATGGGGCATTAGGAAAACAAAAGGTGCCGTTTAGTGGTTCTGTGCTATTTCCTTTGATTTCAGATAAAAGCAAATCTTGCATTTTTGTTAGGATTAAGTACAGAATGCTGTACATGTCTATTTTTAAGATTTTGTTATTAATTATTTTTATTAGCATTACTATTTTGCACACTTGAAGGCATAGTCAAATCAAATTAATTTGTTCTTAACCACAAAGAGATGATTGCCAAAATAAACCACTCTGTTCTGGTATATGATCTGTGCACTATTGCAATTTTAACCATTTGCATGTATTTTGCAACAGCCTATAGTTGGAAGTCCTGATATAAAGATGGGCTTTCCTTGTGGTTAGCCAGCTAGCAGTGGTGGCAGTCCTCATACAAAGAGTGGGTTTGCATGTAAAGAGCAGTGGTTAGCCAGCTAGCAGTGTCCTCCTAAACTGAACTGATCTGGCCCTCTGATCGTGCTCAGATAAGGTGGTTCCTGGACGGTCCCCCCACTAGTCAACCCACTAGCCCACTAGATAACAGCTACCTCAAGGAGAACAAATCCTTCAGGACAAACATCTCAATGCAATGCGGTAGTGACTTGCTCTGGGCTATTTTAAGGCACTTTAAGGCCCTGCAATGGCCTCACATCCGGATATCCTGTTCACTTACTGGTTGCACTAAACCTGTATGATCCCACATGACATACATCCTTATGTGTGATGTTCATTGTTAATACCCTGTATTAGGCCATACTGCTAATATACGCTGAGCACTTAGCCTTTGTTTTGCCCTTTCATGTATATTTCCCCCTAATATCCTGACCCTGGTTATCTGTGAGGTTATTAGTTGCCTTTTAGTGATAATCTCTTCCCTTGTTTATTTTCCATCCCTATCTCTGTACTCTGTGGCCCTAATCCCGCGGCCGAGGACAAGCACAATATAAAAGCCAGATTAGCGTTAAAAGTGGAATCTGTCAACTTTCCCCTTTTTTATCGCCATCAATGTGCTCACGCCCCGTGCTCTGACATTGTAGTAACCTTAGCCGCCGGTCGCGTGGCGCTAAAATCTGCTTAATAAGAGGGGGCCGCGGCCTCCTAATCTGGCGTGTAAATAAATGGCAACACTAGGCAATTTGCAGATTGGTCAGCATCTGTGTTTATTCTTATTTACCATCATTCAGCAGACATCCCATTTTTTGACAAGTTGGTAGAGAGCCGTACCACAGGGGTCCAGGCCTCGGTTTACGCTTCTTATTACCCAGATGACTGCATGTGAATGAGGAGTATTCATCGAAGGTCAGTGTCATAAAAAAAGTCTCTAGTTGACACTTGTGACCGGATGCGCTGATTTGGACACAACACACACACACACACACACACACACACACACACACACACACACACACACACACACACACACACACACACACACACACACACACACACACACCCCTCTGATTGGATGGCTGTGATGTGAAGTGGAAGGTGTATGTAAGCGGGCTTTTCACATCGACACAGCTCAAGGACACTTAATTACTCAAATCCGCCAACCAGTGTTTGATGTCTTTTTCAAATGAAAGCGGGTGGAAGAAGGGGTGGGGGGGAGAAACATGGCTGCTGGTTAATTTAACAATTTCTGTAAGTCTCTCCCTCCCTGTCTGTCTGTCTCTCTCACTGTAGATTGGGGGACGACTAAGCTGGCTGATGACTCCTGTTATTACTGAGCTTGAGTGACATTTGACAGGGGGGAGGATTATTTTGAACTGCTCAACCCCTACAGGCGGCTAAAGCTAGAAGGTCAATGATGGTTTCAGCTGTCAAACGTTTGCCTAACGTTTGCTTTCGTATTTGTATGTCACTTCTCCCTACTCTCTCTCTCTCTCTCTCTCTCTCTCTCTCTCTCTCTCTCTCTCTCTCTCTCTTTCGCTCTCTCTCTCTCTCTCCCTTTATCTCTTTCTCTATGTCCCTCTCTCCTGGTTGCCCTCTCTTCCCCTTTGACCTCTCCAGCACTCACTCTGGTCACTGTCAGCACCTGCCTGAAATAGCTCATCTCCCTGTTTACCCCTCAGTGTCCCAAGATTCTCCCTGTTCTGTGAGTGAGCACCACCATGTGACCTTTCATATCAAGTGAGAGAGAGAGGGAGAGAGAGAGAGAGAGGAAAAGGAAAAGGGGGAGACGGAGTGAAAGGTAGATGGAGAGACAAAGAGAGTGAGAGGTAGAGACAAAGCAGGAGAGGGGGAGGGAGAGAGATCAGACATGTCTATTGGATGTGCTGATGCTTTAAATATTTACAGCACATAAAAACACCACAGAACCGAGAGTCATGCAGTGTGTGTATTGGCTCAGGGCCGTGTATGGAGAGGCCGCCGCCGAGACGCCCTCAGATGACCAAACTGGGCTGACCGGTGGCCTTTAGAAAGCAATTGAAATGTGCATGCCAGGAGTGCTGTGATGACCGCCCCTCACGGAAGGAATCACGGTGTTATAAATACATTTCAAACCCATCTCCCTCATGCCACACACACACAAAAATACATAAAGTACTGTGCAAAACGCTCAGGCACTTAAGTTGTTTGACAAAACATTTGTCACAGACATTTATTTTCTTTTAATCTGCATTAGCGTGTCAATAGGTAATTTAATATTTTTAGATTTGCAAGCATTTTTTTGTGAGACATGAGTCCTTATATAGTAACAAAGTAACAAACCACATGGCATAGAGAAAAACAGTGCAAAAATTGTGTAAATAGTTACACTGCCTAATGTCATTATTTTGTTTTTGTTGTTTGTTTATTTAGTGCATGTTTGTATGTTTGGTCAGTAAAGCTATTCAACTATTCATTGTTGAAAGCATTTGTATATCCTTACATTCTTACATTACTAAAACTTTTTGACAGCATTGCACATATGCATACACACACACACACATACACACACACCAACACACTCGTGAATGAGTTCCTCGAGTGCACTTCCATCTGTAGTAAATAAACATCCTGGCATACTCCACTAACATTAGTAGCGCCAGGGTCACCCAGGGCCCACTGGTGAAAGCTGGAGGTGAGAGGCAGGCTCATAGCAACTACCCTCCCTTACACACACACACACACACATACACACACACACACACACACACACACACACACACACACACACACACACACACACACACACACACACACACACACACACACACACGACACTGGAGGTCAATGGCTTAGTGGGAAACCCCTCCAGCCAAACAGTGTAGTGTCAATATCCTAGCGTTCAGCATACATAAAGGCTCTGTGTTGTTTGAATGTGTTGTGTACACTGCAACTCAAGAATCTGGGCTCACTGACATTTCCTTGTTTTTTTTCGAAAACTGAATACATTAAATAGTTTAAATAGGAAACATAGCAAAATTAATGGGGAAAAAGTCCATTACAAGGTTACAAACATGTATTAATTGGTTAGAAATATTTTTTAATAGGTTAGAAATACTTTTTAATTGAAATATTAACACTATTCATACATTCATCAAACAATATTTTTTCTTTCAAAAGGAGGAAATATATTGGGGACCCCTAACTTTTGATTGGTAGTGTAAGCGTTGGCAGCCCCTTTAGAGGCTGGGTTGTACTGAAATAACAGGTCTCCAGTCATCCTCTAAAAACAAAGACCTTTTCATTCCTTTATCCCTTTGCAATGAGGCAGGTCATTTTTGTGATTGGCAGTTTGGCTACCCGTTGTGCTTATTTCCTGCGTAACCATGCTGGCTTTTGACTAAGTCAGGCCTTTATTTGCTCAGAGCTTAAAAAAGTGAACAATGCATAATAATAAGTATTATTATGACCGCCGCGCAGCGAAGCGGCGGTCATATAGGTTTAGTCAGATTTTTTTTTTTTTTTTTTTTTTTTTTTTTTTTTCGCATGCCCAAATTTCTGTCAATGATTCCCGGGACACTGAAAGACCGGGGTACACGAAACTTGGTGGGCATGTAACCCCACATGGATAGCATGGAACCATCGTTTTTCGTTTTGATCTGTAGCCCCCCCGCTGGACTGGACCCCCCGAAAGGAGGGTAGGGCAGACACAGTTTTCTGTGAATATCTCGAAAACCGTAGGGTTTAGGAGGACCATTTTTTTTTTGTATGTTGATCTCAAGGGGCCATGTCAACCCATTCCATAACCACTCATTTCATGTATAGCGCCACCTAGTTAAACACAAAAAAGTAAAAATGAGGTGTTGTAATTGAAGGTATCTGTGACCTAACAAAGTCAAAACTGTACAAAATTGGAAGTGTAGGATCATTATGACACCCTCTGTATGCACGCAAAGTTTTGTGGAATTCCGTTCATGGGGGGCCACACAATAAATTCATTTATGTTACTATACACCAACTGGCCTGTAGGTGGCCGGAGACAGTTTTCTGTGAATATCTCGATAACCGTAGGGCCTAGGAGGTCCACCTTTTTTATGTATGTTGGTCTTAAGGGGGCATGTCAACCCATCCCATTACCACTTATTTTATGTATAGCGCCACCTAGTTAAAAATGAAAAAGCAAAAAATTAGGTGTTTTCATCACAATATCTCTGGCTGACAAGGTCAAAACTGCACGAAATTAAAAGTGTAGGATCATTATGACACCCTCCGAATGCATGCCAAGTTTTGTGTACTTTCGTTCATGGGGGGCCTTACAATAAAATAATTTATGTGTACATTTAGTGACGTACACCAACAAGGATTCCCGGGACACTGAAAGACCGGGGTACACAAAACTTGGTGGGCATGTACCCCCACATGGATAGCATGGAACCGTCATTTTTCGTTTTGATCTGTAGCCCCCCCGCTGGACTGGACCCCCCGAAAGGAGGGTAGGGCAGACACAGTTCTCTGTGAATATCTTGAGAACTGTAGGGCCTAGGATGACCATTTTTTTCTGTATGTTTGCCTCCAGGGGTCATGTTAACCCATTTCATGTGCACACATGTGCACAGATACACACACACACACACATACATTCACAGTAATCATACGTATGACACATACTCACACAGTAGACATATGTACGCTTGCATGCACAGGCACATACGCAGGCACAAACACAAGCACGCACGCACACACACACACACACACACACACACTCACACACACACACACACACACATAACATAAACACAAACAATCAAGAATTTCTCAGAATTATAAACAGGCAAGATGGAGGTGGGGTTGTATAAAATGAATTTTACATGTGAAATCTATGAACTAATCATGTTTTGGTACTTGTTGTCTAGCAGATACCAGTGAGAATTGAGTGTGGATAATGCAATTTAGTGAGACAGTTAGAATCATATAGGCCTTTCAGCGTGATTTCTTTTTGTGGAAAAAATGTGCTGGACTGGGCGGCGGTCATATTTTGTACCGCTCTGCGGTACATCTAGTTACTTCAATCAACTAGCATCAAAGCACTTGAGTACTTCCTGAAAGCCTCTGCCCAAGCAAAGCCTGACAGCATCCAGTGGTTGTGTGTGTGTGTGTGTGTGTGTGTGTGTGTGTGTGTGTGTGTGTGTGTGTGTGTGTGTGTGTGTGTGTGTGTGTGTGTGTGTGTGTAATAAGGGGAGGACGACGTGCAAGGGAAGGTGGCATTGACATGTGACACGCCGCAATTAGCCATCGAAGGCCGAGACAGAAAGGGACCGTGTTCGGTCGCAGCCTTGATTGCCGGGTTAGCGTTAATGAAGGAAGTGCAGAAGGTGTGTTGATGTCTAATTAGTTTTTAATCTATCAGGGAAAGCGTTGCTCTGTGCTTGTGCCACCTCTTTAGAGAAAACAGAGCACCGATTTGAGCTGAGACAGTCTAACAGGCAGTCAGGCAGTGTTTTATGATTTTTTTAATTGATTTCTTTTCGCCCAGTTTCAAGACTTTCCTTAGATAGAATGCCTGTAGTTGTCAGCCCATAAAAAGAGTGACGAGCTGAATACTGGCAGCTGTGAAAGCTTCAAAAAAACTCGCTGTGGTTATTAATTAACCTTGAGCCTATTGCCA
>NW_027468576.1:11725782-11743282 GCF_046254945.1 Alosa pseudoharengus | reverse complement strand
GTGTTTGTCTGCACCCGTGTGACCGGTAACTCCACTGGCTTTGGTCTGTTTGTGTGTGTGTGTGTCTGTGTGTGTGCACCTGTGTGTCGGATAACTGCCGGCTTTGGTCTGTGTTAATGTCTGCGCCTGTGCAGTACAGTAGGTTACTGTGGTCGATCTGTTACTTCTATCTGGTGATGCGTTTCTCTACACCTGTGCATGTCCGCACCGGTTGTGGTCTTTCTGAGTGTGTGTCTGTGCCTGTGTCTGTGCTTTGGTGTCTGTGTGTCTCGGAGCATCTGCAGGTAGCCGTGCTGCTCTTTGCCTTTGAGCCGCAGGCGACTGCTGCTCCTCCCTGGCTTCCACACTAAATCCCATCCCATTGTTTTTGCTAAAACGCAATGAGCCTCTTAAGCTGCAGTAATCACCCATTTAGCCGAGTGTCTTAATAACAGCAACAGACAGCTCAGTCCCATGCAAACCCACACAGATGGAACCGGCAGGCAGGCAAGCAGGCAGCCTTGCAACCTTTTCTTGGGCATAGCTATTATTATTGCTCTCTCTCTCCCTCTTTCTCTCCCTCTCTATCTCCCTTTCTCTCTCTCTCTCTCTCTCTATCTCTATCTCTCTCTGTTTTTTTATACTCTGATCAGTTGTGGTTTTGTTAACACCTGACCCAGGCAGGAAAATAGAAACAGCAGAAGGGTTTTTAAGTAGCGACGACTCTTAAGTCGTCCTCACAGACATCATACCTGTTGATTCAATCATCGTTTTGATAGTCTTTTGCTGTCTTGCTGGCAAAAAAAAAAAAAACAGGAGCACATCTTAAGCTCTCTGATTGGTCACCTACGGATGATATATGGTTAAAAAAAGGCACTTCTCTCAGTGAGCCCTAGTGTAGTGGTTTGCAATATTTCGATGGTGCCACTGTCATACATGACATTTTTTTAGATTTACTTTTCTGTTGACCCTGTGCCTTGTCTGCTGTAACCACCACACCATGGGCGCTGCGACTCTAGTGCCATCAGTTCTTTTCTGTCCCTGCTGTGGCAGCTCACCAAAGGTCCCGCGCTGTAGAGCAGATTCTGTGCCAGGCCTTTGGTATTAATTCAGACGATACAACCAACAACAACAACAAAACAAACAAACAAACAAAAAACAAACAAAGTAACAGGAGTCAGAGAGAGAGCGGCAGATTTGCGGAGGCACGTGTGAAGCTTAGAGGGCTGTAAGCTTTAGATCGGCAGAGTACAAGGTGAAGTAGGTGGCCGTCAAAAGAAAGGAGAGAGAGAGAGAGAGACGTCGCTGGAGCTGAGGAGGAGGAGGAGGAGGAATGCGTAATCACAAGCAGCACTCTGCTGTCCCAGTCTCCCTTGTCTCACCCCCACTGGTAGCATAGTGGCTAAGGACCTGGGCATGCAGTAGCCCGAAAAGTTGTGGGTTCAATTCCTGGTTGCCACGGTTGTGCCCATGAGCAAGGCACTTAACCCCCAAGTTGCTCCGGGCAGACTGACCCTTGCAATAATTGACATATGTAAGTCACTTTGGATGAAATGGTCAGCCAAATGAATAAGTAAGTAAGTAAGCGAGGTGTCTATGGTATGTTATCCGCCACTCATCCGTTCCGCTGCCCTCACCTGGCATCAGGCTGACCGGCCGAGCAGGCAGAGGTCAGCTCCATGGAGACTGAGTGTGGGTAGTGCAGTTGCGGGGGCGGGAGAGGTTTGTTTTAGGACACATCCCGCCGCGCCCTGCTTCTCATCGGGGGGAAAGGGAAGTGAGCAGGTGATCGCGCGCGTCTTCTCCGCCTCCTAATGCTCTCTGACAGATAGCCGATGCCCTGTCGGGAGGAGAGGTGAAAGGTTTACGGCGCGGCAGGAGCGCGATGCAGCCGGGGTGGGCATGCCAGAACTCTGCTTCGCTGCTGCCCTCTGCCCAGTGGGGGGTCTGCTCTTACGACACTACCTGACTGGTCTCCAGCAGCCTTCAGGCCTGAGGCACTGAATCTCTCAGTCATTCTACACTGAATCTCTCAGTCATTCTACACTGAATCTCTCAGTCTTTCTACACTGAATCTCTCAGTCATTCTACACAGAATCTAAACACACACACATGCGCACGCAAACATGCACACGCACGCACACACACACACACACACACACACACACAGTACACATGCGTGTATACCGCTCTGTGGTAATAGTTTTAAACACATACTGTGTACACTCTTGAAACAAATAACAAAAGCAATGTGTTGGAAACAACACAAATTTTGTTGTCCCAATCTGGACATAGAGATATGTTAAAAACAACGCAAGTTGTGTTGTTTTCAACGCATTCGTTTTAAGAGTGTAGAATACAGTACAGTAAGCCATCTAATCAGTACGTGATGGCAGGTGTGCCTGTTGCATTCAAACATGTCTACACAATTGGTTGTTTAATGATGTCCTTTTTAGTTTTGTTATGAAAAGACACACTCTACATATGTTAAGGTGATACGTTCATTATTTTTTTGACCCTCTTATTGACTGTGTAAATGTTGCTTCCATTGTGCAACAGCAACAGATTGTGTCATGGATAATGGAACTGAATGAAGAGGTAGGGCAGAGTGAGAGAGAGCACAGGCAAGGGAGAGGGATTGAAAGACTGTTTATTGTGTGTGTGTGTGTGTGTGTGTGTGTGTGTGTGTGTGTGTTGTGTGTGTGTGCGGATTGCCAACGCTGTGTTTCGGCATTCGTGAAAAGCCTGGCAGAGACATTGGAGGAAGCAATCACAAAGCAAGGAAGCAATTTCTCTTTCTTATTCATGTGAGAAATTATTCCACGCTGTCACAAAAGACTCTCTTAACAAGGTGCTTCAGTGTGGCAGTCAGTGGGATGCCGCACAGTGTCAGGCAAGAGGATAAGACAGAAATGAAGTTTAGAAGTATAAAACCACTTTCCCATTATGGGAGCCTTTCATCCGTCGCTTTTTCCCCTTTCTCTTCCCCCGTCGTGGTTTTTGATTGGGGGCGAAGATTAGCATTGTGGAAACATCTCTCTCTCTCTCTCTCTCTCTCTCTCTCTCTCTGTTTTTCTCTCTCTCCCTCTCTCGCTGCCTTCTCACTGACTCTATCTAACAGCGTACTGATAATGAGCATGTTCCGCCTACGGTCAGAGCTATTGTGGAGAACGAGGGGGAAAGAAAACCTCAGATATTTATTTAGTCGTTCTAAAGGCTCCGAAGCATCTCTGTGATCGCTGGCGGTACCAGAAGATTATCTCCCTGAGGATCATATCGACAAATATGTTGATTGTGACCCTTTTATGCTTTTACTTTTTGACTTGTTTGGAAAACATAGTGCTGAGATACATACACATTGTTTTTTCTTATTTGACCTTTATTTAACCAGAGAAAATGAACACATTGGAATTGTCTCTTTTTCAAGTATTATAGTATTATAGTGTACTATATAGTATGGTGTGCTGACCTATACCAACCATACTGTACTGTCTACATTTGTATTTGGTAATAGTTGGCATGTATAGTGGAGGAGGGTGGTCATTGTCTGCCACTGAAAATGAAGACCAATTGTACCATGCTAATATTGCATTAATGAAGACCAATTGTACCATGCTAATATTGCATGGGAAGCAGTGATGGCCACTAGCCTCCCTCATCTGTGTGCTGACAGCCTTGGGTGTGGGGGTCGGTCATATGTGGTGATCGCTCAAAGCTAATGAGAGAGCCTGTCAGGCTGTGTGCTAGCCGCCAACAGCACCAGCAGTCTGCACCGCGAGGGGCTATGTCATTTGAGAGATCATATATTTCACATAATGTTCCTCGATAGATGCCCCAGGCTGGGGGAGGCTTCAGTGGACCATGTCATGTTATACATGCTGTGGTGTGGATACATTCATTCAAAGCAGTTTATTTATATCAACAGCACACATGTATGACACTTATTATATTAGATTGAATTAATCTCATAATTACTTGGCATTAAAAAATATACGTTTGGAGAACATTGTTTATCGAAGGGCGAAATTTATATATATATATATATATATATATATATATATATATAAAATGAAAGCTCTTAATCAGCTCTTTCTATTGTCAAAAGGACAACTGAACTTAACACACTGAACACACTAGTGTTGTTTTGGCCCTCCTGTAAAGTTGGTGAAATGTCACTTACGCCCCTCTGGTTCATCTAAATCCTTCTTATTTTCTCTTTATCAGTTAGTCAGGTGTCCACAAAGATACCCAGTCCACTCCCAGCCTTCTAGTAGTGTGTAGGGAAGCTAAAGATGTCCTCTGACCCTGAGAAGGCTGTCATTTTTATCAGTGGGGATTGTGAGGAATGAACTATCAACTTCTCCAGCAGGGCAGGAGTGGGAGGCTGGCTGAATGCAGTCTGAAAGGACGGAGGGTGTCTCAATTGCAACTGACATTGGCAGCCCTTATTTGGCGAGGATCAGTCATTCGTCTTATCAGGGATGGGAATGGATAAAAAGAAGAGGGTTTTTATAAACTTGTAAACATAAACAATGTATATTTTTATTTTATTTACACCAACCTCAACTCCCATAGCCAGGGCAGACCACAGTGTCAAAGAGCAGACCAGAACGCACCTGTCGCTAGACGATGGGTACACAGAAGAATAATCTGTATACACAAGTAGTATTAATTAATGAGTAGTTAATGCCAATCTTTTTTTCTATTTAATTAATTTATTTTTATACCAAGGACACCTGTATAGGAGCTGACTCAGTCTCAGCGAATGCCGAAAAACAGCGTTGGCAATGCACACCCACATACACACACACTCACACACACACACACAGACACCAACACACACATCTCACCACACACATCTCAACACACACGTGTCACCACCTGTACCGCACCTGCACCTGCAGAGTGAAGCCAGGGGTACAAGTTCAGGGGTAGAGAAGTGGAGGGCTGCTTAACTTGTGCTCTTGTTGGGGCATCAGTGCAGACTGCATTAATTGTATTGATCAAGTCAGAGCACAACACGTGCCTGTGAGCGCTGTGGAACATGTCTGGCCCAGGTCTGGGTTGGTCAGACAGGATGATAATTCCCTCAGCTGGGGGTTTCAAAGCATCAGTACCAATAGCCAGAACACTCCTAAAAGCAGCTGCACTTGCTATAGGGCTGGTCTGTATCTGAGCCTGTGTCTCTTCTAAACTTCCATGCATCCAGGCAAGTTCATAGCGTGCCCATTGGAACCTCAGTGCGGTGGTTGTGTCATCAGTCATCAGTATTGGTGTTCATGGTGATCTCTGGTTGGCTTTGTGTTGTAAGAGACTTTGGCCTTTCAGCTGCGGCTCTCCACATGACTGCCCAAGAGTGACTGGGGGTGGCAATCGCATCCACCCCCACTATCCACCGCACACGCACACGTGCACGCATACACACACACACTCACACTACCAACTCTTTCCAGTCTCACAAGGGAAGGAAGTGCTTCTGTGAACATCTTTTGTGTCATGATGTAAGCGCCAGTTGCGCATTATTCTCTGGTGGTTTGGGCTCATCTCTGGCTATGGTGGCTGCTTCCTTACGGCCTTATCTGTGACACCATCTTACCTTTGATTATACCATCATCCTGTGAAAGAACAACAGATGCAAAACAACCCGTTACTAAAGCTGCCACTCTTTGTTTTTCATAGTCCGTATCACAGTTTCCTTATTACATAAAATAAAAAAATTGATTTAAGTACAACATTTAAATAAATTAAATCAGTTAAACAAGGTAGACAAACCAGAACACAGCAACAGCTTTTCCAATTCAGTTAAAAGTGAAGAGTAGATTTGCTGAAACAAACCCATTACTAACTACAAGCTGTAGTAGATCTGACCCTAACCTACATTTGGTTCCATGGACAGTATTTTCCCCCTTTTTTTAAACAGCAAAATGTATTTGTGTAGTTGCTAAACTAATTAGCATTATGCACTATCAGCAAGTATGTGGCCCATGTTGCAGATTCAGATAATGTTGCTCCCCTCTGTGTGTGTGTGTGTGTGTGTGCGCGCGCGTGCATGTACATGTATTTATGGCATGCATGTGTGTGAGTGCGTGTGCGTGTGTGTGTGTCGTGAGTGTATTTTGGTCAGTTTTGGCCCTTTGGCCTTAAGGTCAGCCAAGGTTAGCATCAGCTTTCCCTTCTTGGGAAAGGGAAGGGAGCCATGCCACCCTGCTAGCCCAGAGACGGGCCATGGCCTTGGGGTTGGACTTCACCTCCTCTGCCACCCAGTCAGGATTTATGGGCCCCAGGCCCTCCATGCAGTGCTGACATGGGAACTGTGAGAGAACCACGTCTCTTTGGGACCTGTTTTGCACAATGAGAATGTGTTTTACTCTACCAATAATGTATTTAGATATCAAATGCAATAGATGTATTTTTTTTTTTGAAGACATTATTCAGGCACGTGCGTGTGTGTGTGCGTGCAGTACAGTATGTGTCATCTGTTAATAAGTGGGTCTGTTGTGTCAGTGTGTGAGAGAGGGCAAGAACCTTCTTTTGGATTCAAGTGAGCACATGCAAGCTTATCATAGTAATAGTAAACATCCCTACTCAGAACTTAAAGAATAGTGTGTGTGTGTGTGTGTGTGTGTGTGTGTGTGTGTGTGTGTGTGTGTGTGTGTGTGTGTGTGTGTGTGTGTGTGTGTGTGTGTGTGTGTGTGTGTGTGTGTGTGTGTGTGTGTGTGTGTGTGTGTGTGTGTGTGTGTGTGTGTGTGTTTGTGCGTGTGTGTGCAGATGAGCCTCATGGCTTTCCCTTGCTGTTTGGCCCCATTGCCCTCATTGCCCCTCCTCCCCGGTAGTCAGACGGTAGTCAGCTGGTAGTCAGCCGGTAGTGCTCTCAATCACTGGGGTTCCTGGATGCTCAAAAGGGGAAGACGACCCTCTCACCCCTCACCACTACAACCTTTCACCTCCACATGTCTAAGCCTCCTAACCAGCACATCAGCTGAGCAGTTATGTAGTAAACATCCCTACTAAGAACTTAAAGAATAGTGTGTGTGTGTGTGTGTGTGTGTGTGTGTGTGTGTGTGTGTGTGTGTGTGTGTGTGTGTGTGTGTGTGTGTGTTCGTTCCTCAGAATAGGGAGAGCGCAAACATAGCAGACATTGTTATGTATGGCGACTTTGATAATTGTGAAGGTAATTATAATAAGTAGTAATTATTCTTCAAGGTGCAGGCTTTCATTATCAATGCTGGGTCTTTGTTTCGAGAGAGAGAGAGAGTTAATGTGTGTCAGCCCAGTTTTGGATTCTGTTATGTTGTTGAGTCTTGTGTTGGGCCATTTTGATAAAGTTCATTCATTCATTGGGTATGTGTTTGCACTCATGCATATACAGTATGTCTGTGCATCTTTACTGTGTAACAGATGCTTGTTTATGGTGTGTGTGTATACACAAGCTGATTGTGTCTGTCTGTGTGTGTGTGTGTGTGTGTGTCTGTGTGTGTGTGTAAGAGAGATAGAGAGATAGAGAGAGCCTGTACGTACATGTAGGTCTGATTAGCCCAATTCACAATGTCCTGGGTTCTGGCTTAGTTGAACTGAGGTTAATGATGCCTTGGCAGGGTAAAGCATCTTTCTGTTTCTGGTCCTTCCTGTAGACTGTGCTGTAGATGAGTGGCTCTTTTCCACTCTGTTTACATCTTCAAACCTAAACCTCTGCAAACTTGAGAAAAAAGTTTTGAAAAAGCGCTGCATTTTTTATTTAACTGTTTACAGCAAATAGCCGGCAAGTAGAAATACCTTTGAAATAACAGAGGAAGTTGGTTTACGCTGTGGTGACATCTTGTGAAATTGGCTTATTGTGTCTATGTCTGACGTGTGTGTGTGTGTGTGTGTGTGTGCGCGTGCGCGCGTGTCTATTACCCTGTAAGTAGGTCTGACTATGTCTGTGTCTGATGTGTGTGTGTGTGTATATTACCATGTACATACTGTAGGTCTGACTATGTCTGTGTCTGATGTGTGTGTGTGTGTGTGCGTGTGTGTGTGTGTTTGCGTGTGTTTCAGGCTCCTGCTGGTGGTCGGCCTGGTGCTCGTCCAGAGGAGGAGCTGGAGCGCCTGACCAAGAAGATGCTCTACGACATGGACCACCCCCCCACCGAGGAGTATTTCGGTAAGCAACACAC
Organism: Alosa pseudoharengus; assembly: GCF_046254945.1. Taxonomy (NCBI): domain Eukaryota; kingdom Metazoa; phylum Chordata; class Actinopteri; order Clupeiformes; family Clupeidae; genus Alosa; species Alosa pseudoharengus. The sequence continues at coordinate 11,735,147 of NW_027468576.1, read as the reverse complement.
ACACACACACACACACACACACACAGACACGCACACACACACACACACAGAGTACAGCCCATTCCAGACCAGGCCTACTGTGTGAAGGTGAGGGTAGTGAGTGTTGTGAGTGGGGTAGTGAGTGTTTTGTGGCTTTGACAACAGGAATAAAAAAGGCACAAAATGTACAATTTGAGCGGCCGTTTAGTTTGACCAGTTTACGGTATATTAAATGTGCTGATGTTATAGCAGTCGGTGCAGTGGGGTCGTAGTGAGACTAAGAGGGAAGGTCCCACACTCTGGTCCTCTAAGTGTATTTGCATGGCAAGGAGGAAGGCCCTGCTGGATTTGGAGAAGCAGGTGCGACTTCCAATACTACAGTAAATTGATTTGTCAATGTGTGTTTGTGTGTGTGATGTGTGTGTGTGAGAGCATGCATGCAAGTAGTTTTTGGTGTCCGCAATGGTTTTGTGGTATGCATGACAAATCTGCACATTACCAACATCTTTCCTCCTCACTCATCACACTCGTCGAGAGCAAGGAAATCATCACTGATGTCTGGTTATGTGTGTGTGTGTGTGTGTGTGTGTGTGTGTGTGTGTGTGTGTGTGTGTGTGTGTGTGTGTGTGTGTGTGTGTGTGTGTGTGTGTGTGTGTGTGTGTGTGTAAGGCAGTTGGGGTGGGTGGAGGGTAAGTCTGAGTCACTTGTCAGTAAAGGTCTTGACTGGTTGCCCCCAGCATGTCAAGATGTTTGCCAGTGAGTGCGGTCAAGTGGCCATTATTAACTCACTCACTCATTTAGACACTGTTTCATTCTTTCTCTCACTCAGGGCCAGATGTACGTACATTTGCGAACGTATCGTTATCAGCGCCATGGACAAACCGCACATTGCGAACGCTGTCAGACCCAAGTTTCCGTCGTATTTATCAATCGGTCAATCCTTAGTGTAAACTGCGCTTTTCTCTGCCTTTCTCCGCCCATAAACGCAATTTACGAACGTCCACAACTGAATGCCAGCGCCTACAAGCGCAGTTGAATGAAGTTAACTGATGACAACATTAAAAAGAATCAAACGTTTAGCGATCATGAAATAATACCATACATGATAAGATGTCAACGAGCAAGGAGATAATTAAGATCAGTAGCTCTACTCAAAATACTTGTGCACGTAGGCCATGGAAGATTGGTCAAATCTAGCAAGTAGGAAAGTTTAAGTGAATGACGTGAAAGTGAAAGTAAGACATTCGAAAGGCCAACGAAATGTAATGTTGCTTTTGATAGTACAGTACAAAGACTTACAAAACTGGTGCTCTAAATAGCGATTCTGTTGTCTTTGAAAGGTTCTCTTATTGACGCATTGAACTGCAATTTGGATTAACACCTGCTTTTACAAGGCGGAAGTATTTAGGCGCAGAATAGACGTGCGCTTTCAGGAGCAGTCTTTGTACATACCGCGGAATACATAATTAGGCGCTCTTTACTCTTCCCCTCCCATCTTTTTACACTAAACTCCCACTTTCCCCTAGATCCTCCCATGAATGCATATGCAAGACATTAAAAACGCAATCTGCCACTTTCAGCTCCCGCAACAGGCAGTTTGCGCTTTTACATCATTGCGGCCTGTTTTTTTTACATACCTCGCAATGATTTTACACGCACGTTGCGAAACAAATACGCCTGAAGTGGGCGCAAAAGCGTTAGTACATCTGGCCCTCAGTCACTCACTCACATTCACTCAGTCACTCTCTCATTCACTCACCCACTCACTCACTCACTCGTGCAGCATCTCCAGTTTTTTGGACGGATGTATTAATGCCCCATCGAGTCCTCCCTGTTTGTCTGACCCCGCCCCCCACCCCCCCTTGTTTAGCCGCCCCCTGCTCTGTCCTTCCTGCATGGCTCTTTTGTTCTTTTTGAAGAACTCCTGGCCTCCAGCACCTCTGTGTCTCTCTCCTCAGATGACCCTGCTTGACGTGATGTGAAAGCCCCCTGAACCCTCTCGGCTCGGCCGCCACAATGGCGCTCTTTGAGCGCACTGTCCTGCTAAGCCCTGAGCGTTGCCCATGTAATGGTAAATAAATAGATACACAGCAGATGTATTGTTCTATATGTAGCAGCCTGGACATTAAGAAGGTTTTTATAGCAGGCCCTGTGGATTGGCCTTAATTGGTTTGCATTAGAAGTAAGCTGGATCAGCTAGACTTGCTTAAAGCAAGAATTGCAGTCGTTTTTGATTTATTTATTTATTTATGTATGTGTAAGCTGAAAGGCTTTCTAAGCTAAGCTGACTCGCTGGTGTCCTCCTTTCTCTTCCGTCCATCCTCCCGCCCTCCTCCTCTCCTCCTCCTTTCATTTCTTCTCCTCCTCTTTCCCCCCCCCTCTCTTTTCTCTTCTTTCTTTTCTTTCTTTGCTGGGCATGTGTGAGCAAGTGCCCTGGAGTGGCCCACGTTGGCCCTGGTAGTCCATGCGTACCGCCACTCGCTCACAGTGTTTGCAAACTCAGGCTGGCTGGCCTCAGGCGGAGCAATGACGGCCAGACAGCCAGCCACGCAAAAATGGGTCACGTGTGAACTGAGGTCACCCATGCAAACCGCCCTACACACACACACACACACACACACACACACACACACACACACACACACACACACACACACACACACACACACACACTGTTAGAGATACAGAGTCTACTGATGCAGCCTTGGGGAAGCATCCCATCACTGTACAGAAGAGAAGGAGGGAGTGAGGAAAAAGACAGAAAGTTTGGATGGAGAGAGGGAGAGAGAGAGGGATGGATATATGGGTAGATTGCGGAGATAGAAAGAGTGAGACAGACGGATGGCTGGAGAGTGGGGGGGATAGATGGATAGAGAGAGAAGCATGGAGGGAGAGAGGGAGAGAGTGAGTGATGCCGAGGAGGAGGATGAAGTGCAGTAGGAGGATTAACAGCTGAATGAGACACCAGGGAGAGGAGGAGATGTGGGGCGGAGAAGAGGAGGCTTCAAAGGGAAAGGAGGAGAAGAGGACATTTAAAGGGGGGGGTGAAGTGAGGAGAATATGAGGTTTAAAGAGGGAGGAGGAGAAGAGGAGGCTTAAAGGGGGGGTGGGAGGTGCGGGGAGGAGAGGAGGAAGTATGGGAGGGGCGAGGCGGAGGAGAAGAGGAGGTTTAAAGGGAGGTGAGTGTGAGGAAAAGAGGAGGTTTAAAGGGAGGTGAGTGTGAGGACTTGTTTGCTGAAACTAAAGTGTAGGAGAATTGAGGGGATGCTACTGTTTACTCTATCAACATACATTCCACACAGCCTCTTTTAAACTGCCTGCCTTCCTGTAGATTTACACACACACACACACACACACACACACACACCACATGCAGTGCAAACATGCACCCTTTCTCTCACTCTGTATCTCTCCTCTCTCTCTCTCTTTCTATGTATCTTTCCTCCCCTCTCTCCAACCCTTCCTTTATCCCTCCATAATACCCACATACGCTTCCTTTTATCAGCATGGGACCGTGTCTCGGCGGGGGAAAAAGACAAAAGCGTGGACGAGAGTCTGCCCTTAAGATCAGAGGCCGCTGGTGATTACCATACCAACACAAGGCCGAGGTGCAGAGGGAGTACTGTGCAGGCAGCCAGCCTGGCAGGCACACAGGCAGGCAGGCAGGCAGGCAGGCAGGCAGGCAGGCAGGCGTGTTACTGGAGAGACCCCAGGGCTGGTAATTAAGCAGATGAATCAAGTCCAAGGCCACAATCGCTTTTTCTGCCGGACTCTATCTTGTGTCGTCATCCAGCAGGCCCAGCTAACTGCTGTCGCTAATAGCTTTGATGAACCATTAATTAGCCGTAGCCATCGGAGCACGTGGCAGAAGCGAAGGTCAGTCGGCCTCTGGAGGAGGCGCCGAGTGGGTCCCGCGTCTTTCCGCTGTCAGATCCTGAGCTCTGATGTTCCTTTTGGAGGGCACGGTTCTAAATCATCTCGGATCATAAAGCTTAGCTGAAGTAGTTGGTTGGTGCGCCGGCCATAAGCTCGCAAAAGTTCAACTGAGAATAAACCTGAATGCATATGGATAATGTCTAGTTTATGCATGCAGAAGAGAGAGAGAGCTGCCCCAACACCTCTCTCTACCCTGCTTCATTCACTATTCCATCTGTATAAAGGCAGAAGTCCTACTCCTGCCCCCCTGCAAAATAAAGAAAGGAAGAAAACATATATGCATATAATATACACATAAAACCTTTTATTGAAAGATCATGGACTAAATTGCTACAATGTGGCAATAAACCCTGTACCCCAGCAGTGTGGATAAAGAGCAAACATCCCAGGATAAGTAACATATTCCTATCGTCAGTACTTGAAAATAACCTTTCCCATGTACTGATTTGATCTTTTTAATGACGGTTGAAGATCCTGATAAAGAGATGACAGTGAGAGAAAGCGAAAGAGACAGAACAGAAAGAGAAAGATTTATTAGACTTTTTGTTATTAAGGAGAAAACTCCGATATGTGCGGAGTTTCTGATGAGGTTCACACATGAGAGGAACAGACAGAGAGAGAAAGTGGGGAGAGCCCCGGCAGCCTGTGTGTCTTTGAGATGCCATCGTGTGACATTTGACATGCTCGTCTCTTGTGCGTAGGTGCTGTGTGTTTGCAGGGCTGTAAGAAGTCAGTGTGTGTGTGTGTGTGTGTCATGCGTGCACAGATACATAGCCTGTCTTTTAACGAGTGTCTTCCCAGCCTGGCTACTTCTGAGAGGCAGCGACACCATATAGGCCTGTTTCGGGAAACTAGCGTCAGTTATGAATAATCATGATAAACCTGACGTATGATAACCTATTTATAACCACTGACGTTTGTTATAAATAAAAGGATTTTTTCCCTGATGTTGTCTTTTTTCCCCTTCATACTGCCTTCCTACTCAAGGTGTAAGGTGGTCTGTGGCAAAACAGCATTGCCCTATAGGGAAATAAGCCTAACAGTTGAGGGAAGAGTGAAATTGTTTTATTATTCATAGTAGTGTTGCCCTTTTGGGCTCTCTCTGCGGTCATGTTTCATGTGTGTGGGCACTCTGTTGGGTGCGCTCAGTGACTGACACAGTTTGCTGTGGATAGGACACGGCCCCTTGGTGTAAAGCTTGGATGAGCTAGCTGTTAACAAGCACGCCTTCTGAAAATGCGGTGACTTGTGGAGATGTAATATGTGACTTCGCGCTACATGAGGATTCTTGTTAAGTCCCTGCTGCTCTTAGAAACATCCAGAAACATCCTTCACTGATGGTGAAGCAGAACTCTCTGAAATGTCAGGAGATTCTCTCTCTCTCTTTTTCTCTCTCTCTCACTCTCTCTCTGTCTCTAGTCTTGTACAGACTGTAGAGCAAAAATTGAGAATTGCCATTAATCCTCATAATGTCAGCTGGAAGAGCGCTCATAATTTATGAGACAGTGCGCATGAAATGTTGATGAAGAATCTTGGAAGAGCGGAAGCAAGTGCGTAGCAACCCGCCACCAATGGAACGGGCTCACTCGGGTCGGGTCGAACCGGACGAATGGACCAACGGAGAGAAATGGGTCAGAATGATGTTGGTCTTACACACACGCACAAATGGGCTCACCACACACACACACACACACACACACACACACACACACACACACACACACACACACACATACTGTACATGTGCTTGTGTTTCTCAATAGTGAGCCTGCTGAGTTTAATGTATTAATAGTGGCCCTGTCAGACAGCTTTCTTGTGCATTGTCCTAGATACTCTGGTTGAGTGCATTTGCATATTACTCACTCGCTTATTTGCTCGCCCTCAGCCAACTCTCAGGAGAGCGAGCTGTGTGTGTTTGCTGCCGCCCATCCTTGTGTGTGTCAAACTAAGTGGGATGTGTTGCGTGTTAAAAGTGCCGTAACCCGTGTTCCGGGGCAGAGCCTTTGTTATGCCTTCCAAACCTGCCCCTGCTCCCGCTCCGATGGGTCCCTCTCCCCCTCTGCCATGCCGAGAGAGCAGGATGCACAGGCAGGTGTGACTCTCGGCCGTGGTGACATGCGTGTGTTCGCTTATTTGTCTGTTGGCTCTTTCTTTCTATCTATCTGTCTTTCTTTCTATGTCTTTTCCTCGCCTCTCTTTCTCTGTTTCTTTTCTCTCTGCTTTTTCTTTCTTGGCTTTTCTCTCTCTCTCTTTCTCCCGTTTGAGGCCAGGGGATCTTCATCCTTTTGTGCATCTCTCATTACTCATGTCTGTCCTTCAGGCCTCTTCCTCTGCCGGACACATTCTCCGGCCCATTTCTCTCTCTCTCTCTCTAACTCTCTCTCTCTCTCTCTCTCTCTCTTTCACCCTTCCTCTCTTTCACTTTGTGTCTCTTGCTATCTGACATGCTCTCTCTCTCTCTCTCTCTCTCTCTCTCTCTCTCTCTCTCCCTCTCTCTCCCTCTTTCACTCCCTGTCTCTCTGACTCTGTTCCCTCCCCACCACACACACACACACACACACACACACACACACACACACTCTTTCTGCTCCAGCGGAAGTTTATGCATCAGTGATGAAAAGCCATTCCAGGGACACGGATCTCCCAGTTCAATCTCACATTTGCATTCGTTTTGACGTGAGGCCCTGCGTGTGATTTCAATGCCTCATTGATTATGCTCTGACAGGCCTCTCTATGCTACAGCACAAATGCGTGCCTATACCACACAGGGAGAGTGTGGTGCCATTGAACAGCCACTATAAGACACTCCAGGCCCTTTGGATATATGTCAGCGTAGCGTAGCGTAGCGTAGTCGCTTAGCGCCATCAGGACTGCATCTCATGCAGCAGTGAACTTGCCTCATTGCATTCTGGGCAAGGTGCAATGTCTGGAGGACTTCCTACACGTCACATGTTATGGCACCATATGGATGCAATTGAACTGTGAAAAAGCTCATGCATATGGGATCTCCCAGCCTGGGCTCACCTCATGTTATTTCAGTGGCACCCAGTGGGTGAGTGGTTGGTGTCTTTAGGCAGTATTTGATACTTCTCTAGGTGTATTGTTGGGCTTTCCTAGCTATGGATAGAACAGTAGAGGTAGACATGAAATGAGTGGGAGGAGAGAGAGAAGGGATGTGCGTTTGAGAAATGACCCCAGGGTGAGGTGGTGAACCTCGTGGATACTGGATCCATATGTGGTGTGGGATGCTGTATCTTGCCTTGCACCACAGTGTGTACACCCCCACCCCCCCCCCACCCCAGTGTTTGATTGTGAAACAGGTACAGGTGTGCCCCCAGGTGTGCCCTGAAGCTCTGCTCCGTGCTCTGTTCTACCAGATGTGAGAGTACCCAGAGACACCAGCTGGAGACTGCATACTCACTGTAACAAAGCCTTCGCTTGGCACAACTTGGGCACCCTGCCTGGCAGCAGTGCCAAGGAAGTAACCGTATCGTACAACATCACAGGATCCGAAACTGGGCTGACACACATGAACAGTATCTCTCTATCTCTCTCTCTCTCTCTCTCTCTCTCTCTCTCTCTCTCTCTCTCTCTCTCTCTCTCTCTCTCTCTCTCTCTCTAGCGCTCTAGCGCTCTAGTGCTTGTATTTACAGCTCAATTCCATTCTAGGCAGCAAACCTCACAGGAAATCCTCTTTTGCTGAGGCACCTGTTAACAAACAAATGGCAGCTTTTTTTTTTAAACCCCGGATTGCTGCTGCTGCCCGTCAGAGTATATCTCCCCCCCCCCCACCCCCCACACACACACCACCCTCTTTTTTTAATCCCTCTTAGCTGCGCAAGTGCATTGATAATATCAGAGCGGTGATTTGATTGGATTAGAATTATATGGCCAGCAGGTGTCTGGTTGCCGTGTAGGTGTGTCAGGTGGATTAGGAGAAACGCTGCCTGCCTGCCTGCCTGTGCTGCACTGTGATCGCTAATGTCTGCTATGTCCCGCTCTCAGCACAGAGGCAAACGATCTGGGAAAAGAAGCTCGCCGCTACTGCTGCTGCCGGGCTTGTAGATTTGATAGGTGACCGGCTAAGTGCAGTGTAAACTGACCATACTGTATGTTGTTTATGTAATGTCCTGCCAGTCTTGAGATGGCTGCCTCTTTTTACTGGCTCATGGGTGGTACTGACAGACACAGACTTTTTTTTGTCTGTTGTGTTCTGTTTTATTTTGTTTTTGAGTGTTAAATTGCACATTTATATCCATAATGCTATGGCCATGTCTGTATGTTACACACACACACACACTTTATTTTGTTTTTGGATGTTAAACTGCACGTTTATATTCAGAATGCTACTGTATGGACATGTGTGTATGTTTGGTGTGTTCAAACAGAGGAGAATGTCTCCTAAACCCGCGGTTGACTATTCCTACCCAGTGAGCTTTTAAGAGGTGATATTTAGTGCATATTGTGCATTATGCTGTACTGTGAGCAGTAATAAATAGCTCGATGCACGCTGCCTACTGCCTGCCATTACTGCACATTAATTAGGCTGGAACTAACAAGGGCTTGAATTTTTAATTGCTGTTTGTTACTATTTTGGGCCACGGAGTTGAGTTTCCCACAAAGTTTTTTTCTGTGTTTGTTTGTTGTCCCGCTGTGATTGGTTGTATTTTGGCTCACAGGTCTTCATTAGTTCTGCTAATGGAACCACCCTGGACTGGGCCAGAGATTTTGTGGCTTCCCCTAAACACCCCTACTGCCCTACACACCCCTACTGCCCTGCACACCCCTACTGCCCTAAACACACTTACTGCCCTACACACCCCTACTGCCCTGCACACCCCTACTGCCCTGCACACCCCTACTGCCCCTGCACACCCTTACTGCCCTAAACACACTTACTGCCCTACACACCCCTACTACCCTAAACACCCTTACTGCCCTAAACACACTTACTGCCCTACACACCCCTACTACCCTAAACACCCCTACTGCCCCTGCACACCCTTACTGCCCTAAACACACTTACTGCCCTACACACCCCTACTGCCCCTAAACACCCCTACTGCCCTACACACCCCTACTGCCCCTGCACACCCTTACTGCCCTGCACACCCTTACTGCCCCAGCACAGCCCTATTGCCCCTACACACCCCTTACTGCCCTTACACACACACCCCTACACACCCCCTCTATTGCCCCTATACACACCCCCTTACTGCCCCTACACACACCCCCTCACTGCTCCTACACACCCCTACTCCCCCTGCTGCCCCCACACACCCCCATACTGCCCTTACACACCCCTTACTGCCCCTACACACATCCCCCCTACTGCCCCTACACACCCCTACTGCCCCTACACACATCCCCATTACTGCCCCTACACACATCCCCCCTACTGCCCCTACACACCCCTACTGCCCCTACACACATCCCCATTACTGCCCCTA
>NW_027468576.1:11695782-11720782 GCF_046254945.1 Alosa pseudoharengus | reverse complement strand
TACAGTACAGTGCATTCTCACTATTGAACTACAGAGAGGTGTGCCCTTTCATTTGGCCTTACAGTTGCACAGTGCAACATTACACTTTCACAGGAACACACACACACACACACACACACACACACACACACAAGCACGTACTAATAAGCTGCTCTCCTGAGGGGCTGCGGTGATCACAGTACTGCCGGGAGGAAGGAGGATTTCCGAGAGCTTTTTCCTCCGCGGCTCTCCAGGGCTCCTGGGAGAGGAGCTGTTTGGCTGGCTCTTCCTCTCCGCTTAGGATGGCCACTAATAGGCTCTCATCCCTGGCTCCTTAACACCGCCCTACATCCACCCCCCTCTGAAGTGATTACCTCTGCCTGTGATACAATTGACACCCACACATCTTTCCCCTGGAGATGTGATGTGATGTGCCGGCACCGACGCAGCAGCAGCAACAGAGTGGCGTGCCGTGCCGTAGCGCGCTTGGCCGTTAACGCGTCGTCTCGTAACGCAGCGCGGGGCTGGGCGGGCGGACGGATGAGTGCCGCTGTTTAATCTGAGGCGCAGCGTGCATCTGTGTGCCTGCCGGTGAGACGCTCCTCAGCCGGTGACAACACGCCGCGTAATGAACGAGCGCATGGAGTGCTGGAAATAGATGAAACAAGATCACTCCTTTTGTGTGTGTGTGTGTGTGTGCATATGTGTTACTTTGTGTGGGCAATGCCTTTGTATGTTTGTGTGTGTGTACATGCAGGTGCGTGCACAGGGCACCCTATTGTGTGTGTGTGTGTGTGTGTGTGTGTGTGTGTGTGTGTGTGTGTGTGTGTGTGTGTGTGTGTGTGTGTGTGTGTGTGTGTGTGTGTGTGTGTGTGTGTGTGCGTGCGCGCGCATGTGTGTGAGTGTCTGTGTGCGTGTGTGTATGTGTGTGTGTGTGTGTGCGTGCGTGTGCAGTGCACAGAGTGTCACCCAAGATTAGGGCATCTGCCAAATAAAGACATTAAAATTGACAAGCGTTTTAATGCAGCTGTTAAACACAGTGCTAGAAAGGCAATGAGATCTAAGAGTGAGACATCTAAGGGTTATGTTGTTTAAGAATTTTAACAGCTGATATATTTATATTTTTAATTCTGTTAGTATTGATCTCACTGTTGTTTTCCCCTGTATGCCGCAGTATGCTCTGTCTCCCCTACATGATATGTCCAGTCCCACTTCACCTTTTGCACACAGTGTCACAGTGGTATCAGTGTGGCGGAGACCTCAGATGACTCGGACTCTGTGACGGTTCTGGACACGCTGTACACGTTGACAGTCCCATTTAGCTACAGAATGCCCTCTTTGTCTTCATAACTCAGATTAGTGATGCATTGTGAGGGCTGATGGGTAATTCTGCTAAAGCTGCACTACAGGTGCATCTCAATGAACTGTAAGCCTTAATCATCAAGATTAAAACAATTCACTTTATGTGTGATAAATCTAGAATACATGAAAGTTTCAGTTTTTTTTTTGAGATGCTCACTGAACTCATGATTGATCTGTTGACAAAAGAAACAGGAAAAAAAAATGGTGGGAAATTGGTGGAACTGGGGGGCCCAGTTGTGAGAGGGGTCCAGGGTGTTCTAGTCTGACCCGCTACGGACAAGTCTGACCCATTACACTCTCGTCTGCCACGTAGGACACGAGTTGTGAATCCTGTAGATGCAACAGCAAGCCAGAGAGATATTCTTCTCCTGTCTTCTTTGATAGCAGGATCAGATGCCTGTGCAATTTTTGACTGTTTTTGTTGATGGCTCAGACAGATAGCAGACAAGGAGCAGGAGAGCGTCTGATATTTTCTCTGCGGTTAGCTGTTCCGTGCCTCTTTAGTCTGGGAGCCGCTTGAACTGCAGACGCCGGAGTTGACAAGAAGTCAATCATCACTAAAACTCTCTTAAACACGTCCGAAAAGGAAAGGAAAGGAAAAGAACACAAAAGAAAGAGGAGCTACAGAACTAAACTTAAATGAATTCAGAATATCGCATATTTCTCTCTCTCTCTCTCTCTCTCTCTCTTACTCTTTTAGCAAGATTCTATCTGGCCTTAGATGTGTAAAAAAGAAAAACACTCGTAAGATATCTTTCTAAACCCTATTATGGCTAGATACTGCTAATTAAATTGCTGCTGTCATTAACTGGATTGAAGATATCTTTGCATTGAGTTGGAGACATCTTAAACTCAATTAAAGCTATCTTCAACTCAATTAAAGATATCCAAATGCCGTGTCCAAAAGTATGCAATCAGGCTCTTTTTTGGTGCAATAGAATCGGCTCAGTTGCCCCCTAACACAAAGACAGACCTCGTCTTCCCAAGTTCCTCTTTTATCGCAAATAGACTTTTTACTTCAAGCAATGTCAACCATGTAACACTTTTTGAGATGTATATGGTTTGCAGAGCCCTCTCTATCTCTCGCTTACTTTATTTTAGGGTCTGCATTGTCGTGATTTAATCCTGGCCTTATCCGTCATATAGAAGGATTAGGCTTACGAAAAGACAAGTTAACTCAGTGCGAGTGTTCTTTTTCAAAGTGAGCCAGAGGTAGGGGGGTAATATGGCATAGAGTTGCTCCGTTAACCTCCTTTATATAATTTCTGTGTCTGTACACCATATAGAGCTCTTCCCACAGAGCTGTGTGCTGGCTGTGCCCCCTGGTTAAGCAGTTTGACCTCAGAGGTGGCTCTTCAGTAGCCAGATAATTGAATGCAAGGTCAGAGTGGAGCTGATGTTTATTTCAACACAGATTGATCAGTGGCCGCTTATGTCCAGAGGAGAAAAATCTCTTTGCGCCGCATTAAGGGATTGACCTTATTAGATGCCTCTGATTTCTGCTATTGTAGGGCAGGCAATCACTTTACCCCGTTTTAAAAGCAGGAGGAAATGGGGGAAAAGAGAAAAAGGGGTGAATTCCCCCGAGATCGGAACAACCTAACTTTAGAAGGTGTCATATTCTCTTAATTTGATTTGCCTCCCAATTTTACATATTAAAGGTTTAATTTGACTGCTGGCAGTGGCTGGAAGATGAGTCTAATCTCATCCTTGATGATTATCTGATCAGAGACGGCAGGGGCACTCAGAGAGGTGGGAGTGTTAAGATAGGCTGACCCCCACACTGGTCAAACACACCTGAAGCGGTGCTGGAACACTCACTTCCTTCAGCTGGGTGTCATTCTCCACCACCTCATTCACACTGAATGGATATTCACCATAGAATAGAATAGAATAGAATAAATCTTTATATTAATGTCCATCATGGTGGAATTTTTTCTTTGGCTCACCAGATGTACAGACAGCATCTCAGACACGACACATTGACAATATCATTAAAACAACTAGAGTGAAATGAATAAATAGAAAATTAATAAATAAGTTTACCATAGTAATAATAATATTTTGTTAATGGTATTTGTAATTTATATATATTAGGCTAAGATAATAAGATGATACAGTGCTACAGCCTACAGTGCTACAGCCTCTCCATGGCTTTTCTGTATTGTGCTTGCAGCAGTATTCTTCAGCTATAAGGTTAATACACGGGGCAGTTAATATGGTATTAATATGTTTGTTTGTTTGTTTGTTTGTTTTAATCTGCATAAACCACTGTCCTGCAGCTTACACACAATGCGGCTAATACACAGGAAATTACTGTAAAGGAGAAGTGGTTATGCGACATTAAGATGTGCCCACGCTTGTGCCCCCTTTGTCCACAGGTCGCTGTGCCAGCTGCGGTGAGAATGTGGTGGGCGAGGGCACCGGCTGCACTGCCATGGACCAGGTGTTCCACGTGGACTGCTTCGTCTGCATGACCTGCACCGCCAAGCTGCGTGGCAAGCCCTTCTACGCCGTGGATAAGAAGGCCTACTGCGAGCCCTGCTACATAGTAAGCAAACAGCCCTGCATTTCTCTAATGTGCATTCACAGAACATGGACACACTCATACACTTCTCTAATGTGCATTCACAGAATATGGACACACTCATACACTTCTTTAATGTGCATTCACAGAATATGGACACACTCAAACACTTCTTTAATGTGCATTCACATTACTCTATTGAAATGCATACTTACATATGTACAGTTCTGTGGTGTTATCCATTGCAATGTACACTCATAGAATATGGATACTGTTATGCCCAGCTATAATGCACACTGAATATAGTTTCTGTTAGATACACCTACAAGGCACTCTGAGAATACAAATGTTCTCAATTAGTGCAGTGTACTAAGTATGAGCATATGGTCAATCTACAAAGCACAGTAATACAGACTCACACACTGCAGACATTTATGCTACATTCAGACTGCATTCTGTCTTTATTCACTGACTCATACTTGCTATATTAACCCTCGGGAATTTAGACATTAATTTCTGCTCTGTTGCATCTCATTTTATAATGAATTAGTTTGACCATTGATATTATATTTTGGTGATATCATTATATATATATTGATGTATTCAAAAGAAATGACAAGCATACAAAGGCGACCACACACCGCACAGCATTGAAGAAGAAGCACACTGTCATCCACTGAAACACAGCACAAAAACACTGAGGCACATCACCCCATATGTTCTGCAATGAGCCTGACCCCATTGACCTTCATTCCCATAGACATTAAACAGGCACCAAATCAAGCAAATGAACCCACTCCTCAGCCTGGGAGGTGAAAAACAGCAAGCTTGTCACGTAGCCACAGTGTAATTGCTCAACACTTTGACTCCTCCGCAGATGTACAGTACATGGGCAACATCTGTTAGCCTGAATACTGAGCCACTGCCTCTTACATCTTTAACGTTTGCGTCTGCTCAAGTGGCACAGCCTGTTATCTACAGTCCTGTGTGATTTTATTTCTTCCTTTTCATTCGGTCTCCCTGGGAAACGGCCCTGTGACCTTTTTGTCAATAGTACTCAGCTCTACATATAGATTGCATACAGCTACAGGTCCATACTCTTCAGCTTATACCTTTTCTATTGTTGGTTCCCAGAACCCAAAGGACTGGAAAGACTTATTTTCAACAGACTTCTTTTCAACAGACTTATTTTCAGCAGACTTGTTTTCAACAAGCTTCTGCTTGATTCCCAATGCAAAGCAACTGTAGCTCTGCAGCGCTGTGGCACGGGAGCGTGAGAGATTATTCTTTCAAGATTTTACACAGGCATCAATCCTCTTGTATGATGTTCGTTATCGCTGCCCGTGATCTGTCACTGGGAAGTGCTGCAGTGCTTTCACACTTGTTTGCCTGGCCGTTAAATCCAGCGGTGGAAAGATCAGACAGACAGTGGCCGGGCATGCAAAAGGATTGAGTGCAAAGCATCACCCTCATCAAGAGGTACATCTGATAAGCCCGCAGACACAGATGAATCACAAGCAAGTATTAAAATCACATTAGAATGCCGGATCGGATTACTTTCCTTTGTAGATTGTAAAAGCAAATAAGCTCCCCCTCCATCTCTCCCCTCCTCTCCTCTCCCTTCCTTTCTCTCCCTCTCTCTTCCTTCTTTCATTGTCAGAAATATCCTTTGAAAATTCCCTTATTTTTTTCAATCAAAGAATCCGCCCAGAAAAAGGGAAACAGTTGACAGTTCCTGTAAGAATGTGCAACCTTCTTTTACGGGAGTCAACAAGGTTGGAAACTTCAGAAGCGTGCAATACCCTTTTTTATTTTTTTTCTGACATGTCAGCTTGACCTTCTGGCAATAAAGGTAAGGTCAAGCTAAAAGCCAGAGGTCAGCATGGCCTGAAGTAGCAATTCCTACTCCTCTCTTCGCTCTCACACCTGGCTAAGAGGAGCTCTTTTTGGCAACAAGTCTTTCACCTTTAAAACCAAGTATGCTTCAAACATGGGTTTGTACATCAAATTAGTTGTATCTGAAAACATTCTCAATGGATTTGTTCCATGTGCACCTGAGACAGGCACTTTATTTGTCTGCTTTTTTGTTTCAATGCATTTTGAGTCTGGCACACAGGCTGACCGCTGTACATCAACAGCAAGGTGTGAGAGGGACAGGTGACATGACCTCACACCAGGGTGATGCGAGGGGCATGTTCCCTCGTCCAGTCAGCCTCCCGACAGAGTGGCACGAGGACAACAACGTCCTTCTTGCTCAGAGGACAGAGGGATGGCCAGAGCCCCCGTGGCCTGTTGGAGCACATGTGGAGAAGCTCGTAGTCACCGCCATCCACCTGCTTCAGAGCGCAGACACCCCACTGTGCTCTCCTCTCATGCATCAGAAAATAGTGTGTGTGTGTGTGTGTGTGTGTCTGTGTGTGTGTGTGTGTGTGTGTGAGAGTGAGTGCGTGCGTGCGTGCGTGTGTGTGTGTCCGCGCCTGTGTGTGTGTGTGCGCGCCTGTATATATGTGTGTGTGTGTGTGTGTGCGCAGGCGCACAGAGCACTCGATCCTGTGTACATATCCCCCCTTGCGACTCAAACGAAATTCCTCTGACTGCACAGTGTTGCATCACGTTCTGTTTTATTATTGGCCTGGGAGCTCCGCAGGACTTCCTCTGTCGTTCTCATCGCCTTCCCCCATCCGCGCCGTTCTCATACTCATATTAGCACTATGAAAATCAGCTTCTCCTTTTACTTGACCATAGTCAAGCCACTTCTGCAAAACAGTCTCTGCATTAGTATGTCTGGGTTTGCATAAAATGACTTCTAATAATAACTGCATGAATGAGAATTTGAGAATTTCTGAGAACCAATAATGCATATTTTATGCCTCAGTAATTAGTTCATTTTGTGGATGTTTTCCTCAGTGTCGATTGCTCTTCATGTTTAACTATCTGTGATGCTTCTTTTAGATTAGATTCAACTTGATTTTCATTGTGCAGAGTACAAGTACAAAGGCAACAAAATGCAGTTTCCGTCTAACCAGAGTGCAAAAAAGCAGAAAAGTGCAATGTGATATACAAAATATAGACAGTCTAGACAGTAGTATACAGTTGGTTTACAGAAGGTGGTTTACAGTCATATAAATTAAATATAAATATGTGCAGTGCATTAGCAGTTACCTTATACGAGCAGAATAAATATGGTTATGTACTGTAGTATGACCAATGTATGAACAAGATGTACAGATAAGTGCAATGTACTAGCAGTAACATTATAAGAGTATCGGTAGTAAGAATAATATATGTACAGTATGTACAGCTATGTGCAGTGTGGTAACAGTACCATTGTAGTGCAGAAACAGTAACATTATACATTATACTATATTCTTTTGCCGCTCTCCAGGTTTTACTATAGTCATGCTACATGGTTTTTCTTAGTTCTCTGTGACTCCCGTCTTTCCCTGGGTAAACTGGCATTCTCTTTAGTCCTTTTTGGTAAGCTGCTCTTTCAAGAACCTCATGCCCTCCAGGGATGGCCCATCAATCTCAGAAATACTTTCCATAGCCTAGCGCATCACCTGTCAATGCCAAGTGCTTGAAGAGGGAGTTTGGTCGACTCTTGGTTGCTGGGAGGGACATTTAGGCCCTCTAGTAAAAGGCAGTTCACAAATGGTTGCTGATATGATCTTGTCACAAATGGTTGTTGATATGATCTTGTTGCGCAGTCTGTTACTTTTTCACACATATTTTATCTAGGGTAGACACAGTAGATGTATGTAGCACCAGTATAATTACATTGATTGATTGATTAAAATAACTCATTTTTGGTGAATAAAAAACTGATTTGGTTATTCATAACAAGAATAAAGCGTGCTTCCTGTTTTATGTTGTCTATTAAACATATCCAGGTCATATCTGTGAAATCCAAGCTCCTCTGTCCTATCCAGCCTCTTTGGTTTGGGGAATGCCAGTGCCCAGGTAGGCATAAAAAAATGCCATATGATATTGCATCAGCCTCTGTGGCCATCTCCTAAATCAACTTCCTCCCACTGCACTCAGTGTGATTGTGGCTGTCTTTTCTGGAAGTTTTCCAAGTTGGATCTTCATGCAGCGCCGGCTAAGACGGCCAGGATAATTTAAGAACTTTATTTATGCATTTCATCAGCATAACTGTTCTTCTGGCACAAGATCAAAAGGATGGGGGAGAAATCTGAATTTCTTAATGAAAGTAATTCTCCTTCTTTTATTCCCATCCTCAGGGTCACCCGCCTCTGTACGATTAGAGGAGGAACGTGAGACTTCAGTCTCTGTTGAGACGTGCCGCTCCCTAGTGATGGAGGCCGGGGGGGGTGAGAGGGATGGGGGGGATGGGCAGACTTGAAATGAGGTTCTGAGTCGGTCTAGGAATCTCTTCAGAGCTTCGAAAACACGAAATGACACCATGTTTTCTGATTTATTTATCTGTGCCCCAGCTCTCTGATAGCATCTCTCTACAAAAGCATCTCTCTGGATCATGCTTGCACCAAATTACTGATGTCTGTATTTCCGACTCACTCTGTGCCCCTAACTTTCAATAGAAATATTGTAAGGGATTCATTTTAGTGGATACAGAAGACTTTTTTGTGGGCGAATTTGGTTGTTAAGTTCGACGTCACGCGTCCACCAGCTTTTTCGTCAAAAAACATTTAGGCCTACTAGGGCAACCAACCGGTTTTCGGAACTTGTAAACCTTGTCACCTCCGTTTTAGTAAGAGTAAAACCAAATCGTTTAACTTGAACAGAGTAATTACTGTAGCTGTGCAGCCAATGGTACAATCAAGGGTAACATCCAGGCTTCCGCAAAAAATAGGATTTTATTAGTTTAAAGCAACAAGTGAGTAGTAGGATGACAATTTTCTTAAATAGCGGGGAAAACATGAGCAGCTCTGAAAGCCATTGGACATGGAAAGAGATTTATTATTCTATTATTGCATCTTCACTTAATAACCGAATTCCACTATTGTTGTGGTATTACATATTTACTATTTAGTGGCAATACATGTTCATTTAAATCATTCTTAGGCATTATTAAAACTATTTTAGACATGTGGTATGAAAGATATGACGGTTAAGTCACGTTTATAGGTCAGCCTTCTCTCATCTCAGCTGCGTGTTTATAGGTCTCTGTTAGTGCAGCAGGCTGTCATTGCAGGGCTTGTGAAATGCAGATCTTGGCTCCAGCACGCTCCACATACAAGCTCCCAGGACAGGGTGTCCTTCCTGCTGGCAGTCCCTGCTCCTCCAGCTCCCAGGCGTTAGTCTGCTCATCCATCCCCAGAGAGCATAACCGTCCCTCCCTCCCTGCCCGCCTGCCTCGCATGCGCGCAGAACCGCTGCGAGGCTTCTGTCAGTGAGGGTGCCGGAGATGTAAGTGGCTCTGTCATGGACACAGTGTGTGTGTTTTAAGCAATTGCTCTGAAAGTGCACCACCCTTTGTTTTGACTGCACTTCACTAGGCATTTTCAGCTGGCACTCAGTGCTCGGCAACCACACTGACAGCGCTCAGCCCTTCTCAACCAGAAGCTTTATGCTCCACAGACGTTAAATCTGTTTGCTGAATATATATCATGCAAACAGAAAACCCGGCTTACTTGACTGAATGTTGATTGTGCCTTTGCAATCCAGTAATATTTATGTTTCCTATCAGGAAAGTTTGGTCATTTAACTAGGCAGAGGTAGTTTGCATGCAGTGTGGAACGGTCGGCTGCTCGTGTCATAAAGCATTTCCTGATGGCCTTACTGTGTGTGGTTGTTAACAGCCACCCTTTGATATAATTTGTTCCTTTCAGTAATGGACAGGAACTATCCTCTGCCCGGGTGTTATCACCTTCATCTGCTTCCCCCGCTTTTTGTGTGGCGCCTATCGATGTGCATCTTTCTCCGAGCCCCAGTCGTCTGATTGACCCACAAACAGCACTGGACATGGTTATAATGGCCCATTGTGCTCTGGGCTTCCCTTGGCTCCTCTCCACCCCACACTTATCGGCATCTCTTTGACAATGCTGCAATGGAGATAAACTCCTCAACCGCTCAATTAATCCCCATTTTGCATGAAGTGCCCTCTAATCTTGTTACTGTGACATCAGCAGGGCCTGCTATTGTTTTATCAGCCCTGCCTCGCTGCCTGGGGGTGCCTCATGGATCCATCCGTAGACCCCTCCTCATTGTTCTCATAGCTGAGGAGATGGATGCTGGCTTGCATACGGACATCTGGCTACACGCCCTCATATGCTAATCCTGTCGGCAGTCGGATGTTTTCAAACAGCGATGGAGGCTTCTCTGTCCATTTGCCTAGTTCTCCAAGAAGAATAGGTCAAAGGGGTCGGCCCGGTTGGGGGATTTATGTTAACCCTTGGCAGTTAAAGTGTTTAGAGTCAATCCTCTGAAAAGTAAATAACAACGAGAGTGGGCATCTGTTATGTGGAATCATTACGGAGTTGATTTGTGGAGAGGCCTTACAGTATATAATCCTTTGTTAAAATAGTCTGCACAGTGGATAAGTTTCGAGGGCAGGCAGAAGGCTTGCAGTGGCTAGGGGAAGCTTGGCACCTCTGGGGTTTTGTGAGGAAGTGTGATTAGCTTTTGACACTCTGATGAGGCTTTGCCACGTGCCACAGTGGCGTGAAACGTTGAGGAAAAAGAAGGTCCACCTCTGAGAATTGAAGGAAGTGTCGCACCATTAGTTGGCAGACAGCTAGGGGAATGATGGTAGGTGCAAAACGGATGCATGTCTGATCTATTGCAGATTGGGGCCGGATCGGGGCCAGATTAGGGGCAGGTCCTTTTCAGGGACAGTGACTGTTGAGAGGGGAGACTGGTAGCCCACCATCCCCACACAACATCACTGTAATGTGTGAGAAAGTGATTAAGGCCAGACATGCTGAAATGTTCAGTGACTTGAGTAGCACTAAGAGGTAAACAACAGCCGGAGCACTTAAGAACTTCAAAAACTCAAGGGGCAGCACGTCTGTTGTTGGGATAGCGTTTGCGTTTTGTTTTGTTTTTTTCCCTTTGTCAGAGTTAGTGCACATGTGTTTATGTAAGATCAAACAGAGCTCGCATACTTACTGAAGTGTAAGAGAAAGTAGTGGAGCATCATTGTCACTTAGAAAGTGTCACAACATCATTCAGTCATTGTGCTTGTGTCCATGCAAATTCTCAAACACCTTAGGGCCATCTCATCAAGTGTGCCGACAGAATTAGAGCACAACACACTCTTAACGTTTTGGGCGAAGGAGTCACAGTTGTCCATGCACGCAGCCGGGCGGGCAGTGCATTTGAATGCATTCTACCTCGCAGTTCTGTCCCAAGGATGATGCAAATCGCAACGCATAGGAGGGTTGCGGGGCGAGGAGACATGCGTCAGAGCACACGCCACGGCTCTCGGCTACATCCGCCAGTGAAAGATCAGCTTTGACATGTGTTTACCCCTCTGCATAAATATTTAGGAACACAAAATTCGTTTTGGGTCGAGAGTAATGTAGGAGCCTTTTCCTTCTGCTCCGTGGTCAAGGGCCCCTCGGCGGGAGCTTATGTCACAAACTGTTATCCGTATTTATCAACTTGCAAAACGGCCTCCCCAGCCCCCCTCCCCTCTGTGCCCTGCGTCCTGCCTACCCTGGCTGATACAATGCTCTCAGGCGGCAACGGAGGCTTTTTTCCTCAGCCGCCGATGCACACGGGGCAGGATGGGAGAGCGGAGTAACACATGAAGACATGTGATGGGCTGTCACAACACATAAAGAGCCCCCCCCCCCCTCCCAACCCCCCGGAGTTGTGCCATTTCCCAGAGAACCGTGTTTTCAAAAAATGCATTAAGTGGGCTGCTGCTCCACCAAAGACCAAAGATCCTCCACTGTGCAGCAGACAAAAAGATCAGCGTTAGGCCAAAGTCCACTGAATTCTATGTGCTGCTAAAGGCCTTATTCCTTATTTTTACCTGACCTTAGCTTGTTATTTTTTTATTTTATTTTTTTTTACGAAATTGTATCGTATTAATAAGCTTTTAATCTGTCAACACCTTTTTTTCCCCTTCAGATCTCTTTGTGTCCATGCATACGTGCCACCACAGCAGGGCTTTGAGCGCGGCCCTGCCTGGTCTGCCTGTTGCGATAGCTCGTCTCGTTTGAAGCAGCCTCCCCTCCAGCGTGCCTCAATGTCGCTGAGGTTAATTACATTTAAAAAAAAAATTTAAAACCGAGGAGAGAGGAGGTGGCATGTTGTTGGTTCCCTCTCTTTCCACTCGCTCGCTCATACCCGCCCGCCCGCCACTGCACCTCTGCCCTGCCAGGAAGCTGCCACAGGCCCAGTTGGGGCGCCTAATTGCCTACTGGAGATCATCATTTATCTTAATTGGGGCCCATTTAATGCCACCACCTGCTAACGCAGACATATCTCTTTCGCTGGTCTAATTATTCAGATCAAGTCAAACCTGCTGGACCGGGTGTGAGGGGTTTTGAGATAAGAGAGTGAGGCGCAGAGCGGCGCCAGTGGTGGTGGTGGTGGTGCCGGTATGACAAAGCCCTCTATCCACCTTTGTTCTGTGGCAGTCATTAAATCATAGGTGATTAGTTTCTCCCTCTGTGCATCTCACCTCTAACAGCAGACATAGATAGGAGGTCACAGAGGCCAAGAATGACAACTCAGAACTGTGTCAAAGCAGCGTTTTACTGCAGGGCTTCCGAGATATGACTGATTCATCCTTATGTCATCACTTATCAGAGTCCCTTCACAAAGAAACATGTAGGTCACCAAGGTGATGAAGATTAGGCATTATTGCACTAATTGCTTGCTTTAATCTAATGCCGTTGATAAAAATATATATATATTTGTAGTGTGCTATTTAAGAATGATCTCTTTCTTTTAGAACCCTAGGTTTATTGGACATGACCCTGTCAATCAAGGTGTTCTGTCCTTTTGATTGGTCGGGAGATATGAAAGCTTTTATGCCCTCCCACTGTGTGCCCCCCCCCCCTTCCCAGTTTAAAAGTATTGCAGAGAAAATTCTCATTTTGTGCAGACTAGTCCTCGACGTCGCCTGTGACTTCACAGCGAGCTATTTGTCATGTTGTTAATTTTCAGATGCAGCACTTACAGGCAGTGTGGCCAGAATTGCTGATATAAATTTCCATGACAGGGCAATATCCTCAGCCTCGTGCTGCAGAGACATCAGTGAAGAGTGGCAAACCTGGAAAGCCGTGTCAGACCAGGCTTTAAAAATACCCTGAATGATGCGGTGTCAAAAAGAAAACCCACACACAAAAAAAGAATGAAGTCAGTCTGTAATTATGAGATGAGACATAACTAAACGAAAATAATTCAAACTTGATTGTCTTCTCCTGAAAGCACCCCCGCTCCCCCCCCCCACCGCTCAGTGCCGCAGCAATCCTCGGAAAGTTCTAATCAAAAGCGCTGCAAGACACCATGGCAATACAGATGCCACCAAAAACAATTTTATAGTAAAATGTGCAACACATGTGGTGTCTCCCCATTCTGTTTGTTTATTTGCGACAGTCAGCACTGGCCCCAGTGTGTGTGTTGACGAATGAATGTTACATCCTCGGCAGTCTGCGGGCTGGGTTCCAGGTTGGGGAAGGCACATTTCCTGGGGTGGCACAGCCCAGAGATGCCCAAGGCTCCGGGCACAGGGCCAACTGCAGCAGGAGCTGCCGGTGATGAATGTCCTCCACAGAGCCATGCCCACATTCTCACAGGCATTTTCGCTGGCTCCTCTTGAGGGGTTTCATTGGGGTTTGGGGATGGGGGTATTGGATATGTGTGAGTGTATGTGTGTTTGCGGAAGGGGGAATGGGGGGGGGGGGGCAGTCTTTCCTCTCCTGGGGGCCCAGCGCTGTCAATGTGATGGAATTTAGTTACAAACAAGCAAGCTAATTCTTAATGGACCCAGTGCATACACGCCCCGTCTGTCTCTTCCCAAGCCTTTAAATGACACACAGTAGCAACACTAGCCCCCACGCATGCCCCCCCCCCCCCCTTCACTCAGCTGGCCGCACAGTTTCATTACAGACTGTCCGGTGAGCCATCCTTGCAGCCAGGGCTCCCAGCCTTCCTCCTAGTGGGGGACTCTGCAGGTAGTGTTGGGCTACATCTGCTGGTGTTAGTGACCACCTGGACAGGTCGCCACATAACAGTAGTCCGCAGCTTGTACACATCTGGTCACAGAAGCTGAGTGCATTGGCCGTATGAGGGAAGTGACTGATTGGCGTTGACAGGTGTGGACGATGCCTGGTGTTGATTTGTTAGATTTTCTTGAGTTGTTGATTTGTGTGTGCAGTGCTGTGCAGTGCAGTGCTGTGCTGTGAGAGGCCAGGTTGAGCGTGGTGAAAGGTAGAAGCCGGTGCTTAGTGTAGGTATTCTGCTGACTGCACCCTGAAATATTTATATCCGTGTGAAAAGGCTTCGCGGAGATCTAATTGAGTTCTGTATACGCAGACGCGATTAACTCGCGTCGATTCCTCAAAGGAGAGACCCAATTAGACAGCACTTGTCTGAACTGGGTTGCAGTTCTCCACTGTGGATCTTCAGCCAGACTAGGAGGAAAATGTGTGTGTGTGTGTGTGTGTGTGTATGTGTGTGTGCGTTGTGCATTTGCGTGCATGCTGTTTACAGTCTACAGTCTTATTTGGTGCATCTGCCAGTTGAAGAGGAATTTGCCAATTTCGTCATGCAGAGTGCTAGACTGATTTGTCATGAGAGAGGGGAACTTGAATGTGTGTCCATTTTGGCACCTGATCTGTCAGCAGCATTTCTCCCTTCCTTGTGTTTTCTCTCTCTCATTTAACCATACATTTTCTCTCTTCCTGGATTCAGGGGCTAGCCAAAAAAAAGGGTGGGGGGGTGGGGGGGTAAAGAAATAAAAAATCAAATAAATAGGAGTGTGACCTGAAGCTGATCCTGAGCGAGTGTCACTCTAAGTCATGCTGTGCGCGTGAGCCACTGCGGCGGTCATTGTCAGTTCGCCTCTGTAACTGGAGAGCCAGTCAGACCTGCATGTCCAGAGGGGTCACATTCTGCTGCGGAGCTGAATTTAACACAGGCAGGCGGGCTGGAGACCAGGCGGGTGGGTTAGCTGATACAGCCGGACTGGCCGACGAGCGAGCCTGGAGAATCACTGAAATCTCGCCCTTCTCCTCTCCTTTCCTTTCCTTTCCTTTCAACTCTTTTCTCCTCCTCTCCTTTCCTCTCCCCTCCTCTCATCTCACCTCCTCTCCTCCTCTCCTTTCCCTTCCTCTCCCCTCTTCTCCTCTTTCCTCCTTTCCTCTCCTCTTCTCTCCTCTCCTCCCCTATCCTCCTCTCCTCTCCTCTCCCCTCTTCTCCTCTTTCCTCCTTTCCTCTTGAATTTTGAATTTCCCCTTGAGGATCAATAAAGTATCTATCTATCTATCTATCTATCTATATATCTATCTATCTATCTATCTATCTATCTATCTATCTCTCCTCTCCTCCCTTCCTGTCCTCTCCTCCTCTCCTCTCCTCTCCCTTCCTCTCCCTTCCTCTCCCTTCCTCTCTTCTCATCTTTCCTCTCCTCTCCTTTTCTCTCCCTCTCCTTTTCTCCTCTCCTCTCCTCTCCTCCTCCTCCTCTCCATTCCACTCCTCTTTGCAGGGACTCTTTCGCAATGTCAGACATGTTACCGGGCGACTGACCTCGACCACGTGCTGGGGCTGGGCAAAACGTTGGCCAAGTGGGCCGCACCCGTGAGATAATATAGGGTTCTCGGAACAAGACGGGTGCATCAAAAATAAAACAGAGGCCTATCAGCGAGACGAGACAAGAGCATGGCACAGACTGCGTTGGCATGGTGCCATCTCCTGCACACGACCGCTCGGCACTTGCTGCCCTTTAGTCCTAAAGCGGGCTTAGCTGAGGGGGAGAGTGGCTTTGAAACCGGAGTGAACCGGTTCTCATGTGCCCCCACATGACTCCATGTGCCCCCCCCCACCCCCACCCCACCTCGTCCCCATTTGCCCCCACACCATACCCATTGCCCCCCACCCCATCTGGCCACGTCCATTTTTGCCCCACTAATCTCGGCCCACTCCAGCAGCACTCGGCGCTGCGCCGGCCCCTCTGAGCTGATTTAAAGGCCTTCGCTCTCCTCTCATCGCCTCTCTCTCAAGGTCGTCAGAGCGGCCCCTCTGCAGGCCGCAGAGAGACAGGCAGGCTCTGGTTCTTGAGCGGAACAGGCCCAAGTCTTAGCCAGCTCAGGGCCGGATCTGTGAAAGCCTAACTCCTAGGCTGTCTGAGATGCTGCCAGCGAGACCGGTTATGCATCATAGTTGTGTCTGACTATATTTAGAAAAAATTATAATATCTCCCCGTCTCTCTGTCTCTGTCTCTTCCCGAGCCTTTAAATGAAACACCAGTAGCACCACTAGCCCAACACCACGCATGCCCCCCCTTCACTCAGTAGCACCACTAGCCCAACACCACGCATGCCCCCCCTTCACTCAGTAGCACCACTAGCCCAACACCACGCATGCCCCCCCTTTACCCAGTAGCACCACTAGCCCAACACCACGCATGCCCCCCCTTCACTCAGTAGCTCCACTAGCCCAACACCACGCATGCCCCCCCTTCACTCAGTAGTGACTTCATTACAGACTGACCTACAGTTACATACTTCATTACAGACTGACCGGAGAAACCATCCTCACAGCCAGGGTTGTATGGAGTGCTAATTGAAATACTTTACTTTTGCTCTCTCTCTCTCTCCCTCCCTCCCTCCCTCTCCTCTGTCCTGTTTAATCCTCTGGACCCTCATATGAAGTTGTTATCCGCGGTGTCTGTCTCTGTGCCGGAGGCATGTGGCATGTGAATGGGTGTTGTGTTAGCGGTCAGCGGTCAGCTCCACACAGCAGCGCACACAGGGCAGGAGCGGCCTATCAGAGACTCGTCGGTGCTCTCTCATCTACTCAAGTGCTCAGAGCTCTGATATCAGGGTGGAGGGAGGGCGGTCTGTCTCGCTGGGCGGGTGCCCAGGGCAGGGTGGGCAAGGGCAGGCAGGCCTGGGGCCCATGCCACCTGGATGGGACAGCAGGGTGGGTAGGATGGGCAGGAGGGGAGGGCAGTCTGGTGCAACAGGCATCCCTTAACACACACACACCCACACACACATGCACATACGTAAAACACACATATACAGTACACACATATACGGACATAATACACACTGATAGAGAAGTTCTCACACACACACACACATATACCTGCCATAAATGCGCGCACACACACACACACACACACACACACACACACACACACATTCAATTTACATGAGAGGGCTTGTATTCTCATGTAGTGTTTGACCCCTAAGTGTGTGTGTTATGTACTCCTCATATGCAGTGGATTCCCCCTGTGGGCCTCCAGGCTAGTAGAGCGCTGCAGCGCTTCCTCCCGTAAGCCCACTCTCCACTCCCCCCTGCTCCAAAGCCAAGACCTCCCTCCACCCCTGTTGGCTTTAGAACGTTGAAAACAAAACCATTAAAAGGCTGGCTACGAGTACACGGGGAAGTGTGTGTGTGTGTGTTTACGTGTGTGTGTGTGTGTGTGTGTGTGTGTGTGTGTGTTTATGTGTGTGTGTGTGTCTGTGTTTGTTTGTGTATGTGTGTGTGTGTGTGTGTGTGTGTGTGTTTGTGTGTGTGTGTTTGAGAGGGGGAGAGAAAAAATACGAGGAAAGTGTGTGGGGGTTAGACGCGGGCCGATGGTTTTAAAATAGACAGCCTTAATAGCTAACAGCAGGTGTACCACCACTTCCTCAGTGAACGATTAACCTTTTAGTGCGGCGGTAGTGACTTTTAACCTTTAGAGTCCTTTTCAGGGGCACCGTTCACTCCGGCTCGCTTTCTCCTTGGCCAGGCTCCACCCTCGAGGCTTAACCTCATGCTGAAAGAATCCTGCAACGTGTTAAAGATCTGGCTGCGGTATGGCCTAAGTGACTTGGCCCTCGTTAAGGAGGAGTTTGCTCACAGATCATCAGTCTGTCTCACACACGGTAGCTGCTCAATCCAAAGCTCCTCCTGGTCTAAGAATAAAAAAATGAGAGTACCGTATTTCAGTATGAATGAATAATGGCGTGGCACAGATATCATATGTGTATGCTACTTTTGCCAAAGTTTGGGGGAAAGTGATGCATATGCCCAGCCAGCCCTCCCAACTAAGTCCCATGCAAAAGGAATTCAATGCTATCAAAGGCAACATTCAGTGTTGTAAAAATGTATTGTAATGTACATTTTTACATATGCATTACATATAGCTTTCCATCTCTCTCTCTCTCTCTCTCTCTCTCTCTATCTCTCTCTCACTGTATCTCTCTCTCTGTATCTCTCTCTCTCTGCATCTTTCACTCTCTCTCAGTGTAAATATCTCTGTAGTTTTTATCAGTGATTGTTAAATGTGAGGCTATGCTGCAGAGAACACTTAGATGGAATTTATATGAATTCATATTTTCACCCCTGCATATCTCTTATCCTCTTAAACCTTCCACTCTGTGCAGGCTCATGTGTACATACAGTATTTACTTAGCACTTTGATTAAGAGTGTGCAGATAGACAGGATTATTGGTCACTAGGATACGTCTTCTGATCTTCTGCCTCTCTCTCTCCCTCTCCCTCTCCCTCTCTCTCTCTCTTCTCTGAATAGTGGTTTCATTTGCCCTTGTGCCATTAGTTTGAGACGGACAGCATTGTCCCAGCATTGCCATTGTTTGTACGTGGAGAAAGATGATGCCCTGAAAAGCCCACAGGCGAGGCCATGGGCAAGTCCATGGGGCCCTAGACCTGGACATCACCTTGTGTGTGAAGTGGAGAAAGGCCACACAGGAGTGGTGGTTGGAGAGGCCACTGCTGAGTTTAACACACTCATGTTTAACCCCCACAGTTTAGAGCGAGCCTGGTCTGACCCATATTCCTCTCTACCTCATCTGCCTAGACGTTTGTTTAGCCTTCTGGGCAAACACTTAGAGAAATGTATGGGGCAGAAAAAATGAAATACATGTGCTTGAGCACATCCCATTTTGAGAGTGGCGGGGCAGAAGGAGAAGCGCGGCCATGCACAGACTCAGAGTGCCCTCTAGTGGCGGGTGGGATCGCTGCCTCTGCCCTGCCGAGGAGAGAGGAGGCCATTGGAAGTGGTTATGGGGATTTTCCTAAACCATCTTTGAAAGTTATTACTGGTGTGCAAATCCATGCCCAGTAAATCAAAGTGCTTTGACGTCAGCGAAAAGCCTCGGTAAGACACAGTGGCAGCTCATGTTTTTTCCCCTCTCTTGGTCTCTCCCTCTCTCTCTCTCCCTCTTTCTCTCTCTCCCTCTCTCCCTCTCTCTCTCCATGTTGCCATTGAAGAGGAGAGAAGCATACTGACCCAGACGTGTTTGTGTGATAAATCTAAGAAGATGCTGGGGTGTCCTGTGAGCAAGGGATGGCGTGCTTTTGCTGTGCTGTGCTGTGCTGCTCATTGCTCTGTCTGCAGCATGGGAAGGGGAAAAAAACCTTGAAAATTCCCTCTCTTGGAGGAGACAGTGCAGTGGAATCACATGCTCCAATTCAAGTCAGCGGGAGCCTCCATGAAGCACAAGAGAAAAGATGAGAAGAAAAGAGAGGAGAGGAGAGTTGAGCAGCAAAGAGGAGAGGAGGAGAGGAGAAAGGCAGGTGGAGGGTTTCATAAGGAGGAGAGGAGGAGAGAGAGGGAGGGAGGAGAGGGACGCACAGGTGAGGTCAGGCCTTTCACCCGCCATCAGATGGCATCTGGAAAGACACCTTGGTTAGCAACTAATGCAAGCGCACACTCCTTCATATTCATATACTCTTTACTTATGGGTCAAGCACACACACACACACACACACACACACACACACACACACACACACACACACACACACACACACACAGCCATACACACATAGCCATTCACACAAATGCACACACACAGCCTTACCCACAAACTCAAATACGCATAAACTCTCTCTCCTCTCTTTCTCCTACTCTCTCTCTCTCTCACACACACACACACACACACACACACTTCTGTGCAGTTAGATTGTAGAGAGACAGGAGGCGGACCTCACGGGCCCGGAGCAGCAAGCTCATTAAAGGCTTTATTCCGCCTGCAGGATTTGCAGAGGATTTTGTTATGGACATTGTTTGTACACAAGCCTTGCTGAGGGAGAATAATGTTGATTTCTGTTACACTCGAGGAAGGACGTTAGGAAGCTGTCTAAAACGCACATTTTCTTGGTTGGAATCCCAGGCTTTGCTCTCTAGGAGGGTTTTGAAGAAAGAAGAACATGAGAAAAACAAAACAACATAACAAACTGTTTTTTTATTATTTTGAACGCACCCACGCCTAACACAAGGAACACAGCTGGATGTAGTGCAAGAGGGTAGGAGGGCCTCTCTCTCTCTCCCTCCCTCTCACCCTCCCTCTAGACTATGGGCAGCATTTGAACTGTAGACAGGATTTATAACTTCCAGGCCTCCAGAAAAATCCTTCCAGGGATGCGCATGCTATATGTAGGCCAAACATGCAGGTTATGTCAGTTTAAGTGTCAGTATGGACCCCCCCCCCCCTCTCTCTCTCTGATTTTCCATCCCCTCTTTCTTTGCTCTACCCTTTTTGCTCTTCTTCCTTCCTTCTTCTTCGTCCTCCCCTTCTCCCTCTGTCTCCCCTTCTCTCTCTTCATCCCTCTCTATCCCCCTGCCCCCCCTCTCCCTCTCTTTCACATTCTCTGCAACCCCCTCCCAGCCCCTCTCTCTCTCTCTCTCTCTCTCCCTCTCTCCCTCTCTCCCTCTTTCTCTCTCCTGACCTCCACACAGCGTTGCTCTTCCGGAGGGGCTTTTCAGGGATGGCCACGGCTGAACGATCACACAAGTGTCGCCGCAAATCGGCCTGGGCCTGCCGGCACGCCGGATCAGCCTGCCCATGCAGCGCACTGTTGGGCCACACACACACACACATACAGTAAACAAACACACGCACGTACATACTCATGCGCGCACACACACACACACACACACACACACACACACACACACACACACACACACACATACATACATACATATGCACACACACACACACACACATATCTGAGCAGGGTGGGGAATTTGTTCTCTCTCTCACAGACTCCCTCTCTCTGTCACACATGCATACACACACACACACACACACACACACACACACACACACACACACGCACGCATACACACACACACATGCACATATGTGAGTGGGAGCTCTGTTTGGAAACATTGCTCCATGTATCTGCCAGAGCAGACAAACAGCCAGTTGGAGCAGCTGAGCCCCTCAGTCCTCCACAGGGAGAGAGAGAGAGAGAGAGAGAGAGAGAGATGGAGAGAGAGTAAGACTTCAGGAAATGCCTGAACATCATGTGTGTCTAACATGCACGCACACACACTCTCTCTCTCACACACACCCTCTCATGTGTCCAATCCCAGGCTATCATCCTGAAATTGATCGCCAGTAAGATGATTTCTCCATCCCACCATACTGTATACTTTTGCTACAGACATCAAGGTGTGTGTGTGTGTGTGTGTGTGTCTGTCTGTCTGTCTGTCTTTCTGTCTGTCTGTATCTGTGTGTGTGTGCCTGTTTTTGTCTTTGTGTGTGTGTGTGTGTGTGTGTGAGTGAGTGTGTGAGTGAGTGTGCTGGGGGTGAGGGTTCGTTATTTATGAAATATTGGGTTAACAAATCCCCAGCCTGCAGGTGTGCGTGCGGAGGAGGGCTGCCCGCCACAGATCAGTCTAGTACGGGACACTTGGCCAGCGCCATCAGGCCTCCCCGGCACAGGCTGGCACATAAGCCCCGAGTCATCACAAAGTGGACATATTTACTGTTCCGCCCCGCGCCCCAATAAGAGCTGAAAAATCACTGGGTCTCAAGCAACGGCTAATCAAATTGCCTATCAATCTCTCTCTCTCTCTCTCTCTCTCTCTCTCTCTCTCTCTTTTTTATGTCGTTTGCCCCATGCTTTATAACCACAGATCTCCCATTCAGAACAAACCTAACTTTGTCTGTCTAAAAGTGTGTTACTGCACTGCGGAGACCTCTTTCCAACAATGGCTCCATTTGTGAACGCTGTCCTGTGCCCATTTAATGTCATTCATATCACGATCCTCATGATTGCTGTTATATGCTGCATGTGACTAAACAAGCCAGGGCCATTTGCAATATCTAGGTCAGGCTTACCTTGAGAACTGTGTTAACAAGGCATTTCCTCTGGCCTGTTTTTTGTCTTCACTGATATCTCCCTCACCTGTTCAATGGCTTTGGCCTATTCTTAGACAGCTGCTCAAATAGAACCGGACTCTGGAAATGGATCCCGACCTGTTCTGCTGTGCATCCAGAACCAGGCCTAGAGCCATTACGCTGTCAGCTCATAATATCTGTGTTCTGTTCGCATGGGGGGAGAGTAGCCATAGTCATGTCCTCACTTAAGTCATGAAGCCTCAAGGCCAAGCAGTGCTGCTGCCCTCAGGTCATCAGGTACACTTCCACCTCAGATTCAGCTTTTGTAACAATACTTCTCTCTCTCTTCTGTCTCTGTCTGTGTGTGTGTGTGTGTGTGTGTGTGTGTGTGTGTGTGTGTGTGTGTGTGTGTGTGTGTGTGTGTGTGTGTGTGTGTGCGTGCGTGCGTGCGTGCGTGCGTGCGTGCGTGCGTGCGTGCGTGCGTGCGTGCGTGCGTGCGTGCGTGCGTGCGTGCGTGCGTGCGTGCGTGCGTGCGTGCGTGCGTGCGTGCGTGCGTGCGTGCGTGCGTGTGTGTGCATGTGTGTGTGTATGTGCGTGCGTGTGTGTGTGCGTGCATGCGTGTGTGTACAGAACACCCTGGAGACCTGTAACATCTGCAGCCAGCCCATTATGGAGCGCATCCTGCGGGCCACAGGCAAGGCCTACCACCCCCAGTGCTTCACCTGCGTGGTGTGCCAGCGCAGCCTGGACGGCATCCCCTTCACCGTGGACGCCTCCAACCACATCCACTGCATCGAGGACTTCCACAAGTGAGCACCACTTAAACACACTCTATCCACTGCATTCAAAAACCAACATTGGCCGTCGCCACGACACTTCAGTATTTAGAACTATTGTTTTCCATTTCCGGCCAAAGCTGCATTGTATTGATTTTAAAGTAATGGTAGACAGTGCATGATGCACCCATCCTAAGCCATATAAAGGTAAAATTATATATTTTTCTGTCAGTCATGTGTTATATTGAATATCCATACTTAGTGCAGCATTGTCAACATTTCTGAATGAAGAAGGTGGACAGAGTGTGTGGCAATAGAATAGATGTCTCTAGTTAGATCCTTCGCATTGTGGCGAATACAAATGAAATCCACAAAAAGAGACAGCAGAGATTGCTCCTGAAAACAGTGTGTCTAAGGTTGGGTCAGTAAGATCTTCTTCTGTGTCATCCCTGCACGCACCAGCTGCTGTAGTACAGAGAGAGCAGCCCTCGCAGCTCACACAGCAGGTTTACAGCAAAAGCACGCACTTGAACTCCAAAAAGAACAAATCTAAAGCAGAATGGAAATGATTGAACTGTAGTGATCATGCAGTAGACACATATTATAACAGGCATGTCCAGTTTCATCCACTGCATCAGAGACGGCCCCTTTTCGTCCAGCAAACACTATTAGAAGGGTCATCCAACAGACCAGTGGGTGCAGCTCTCACCAGCGCATTTGTTTGGGTTTGGAAAGTTGGCTTTGGTCTTAACGGTTTCCGGATAATTGAATGATTGGATAAGGTAATGTGACTGACAGGTTGGCTGATGAATTATGGATGAACCCAAGACCTATAATCACATTTGGTAACATCTACAATTGCTAATACCAAAACTATTTGATAATTATTGCTATTATCATTTTGCACATGCTAGTGAAGTTATAAATGTTGCCATGACTCTTCAGGGTTTTTTTTTTTTGGTTTTTTTTCGGTCTGGTTCTGGTTACTGGTAATATCTGGGTTGAAAGGAAATCTCTCTTTTACTGTAAGTGAGATTGGCAGAACAAAAACTATCAGTAACCTCAGCTTGAGGAGCGGCGGCCAGGCGAACAAAGGCTGTCTTCAGTCGGACGGAAACTGTTCCGAGAGATGTAGGTACCCAATGAGGAAGTGAAAGCGACGACTGGTACACCCATCCCAGAAGGTGGGCTCACTACAACAGAGGTGCCTTTGAGTCTAGGAACAGCCAGGCCACCTTTGTGTCCCTTCTTCGCGGTTTTGCTGTCTGAGGCCCTCACAAACCACTTCTCACTCACTCCTATTCATTGTGATTATCCCAACACGAACTCTGGTCACCTGATTGATCTGAAAATCCTCAGCACGGCACATATCCTCAAAAGACCTTCTGCTCTCCGAGTCCCCCTTCCTCTTAAAGTGTTCCACAACCAGCCGACACTGTCAAGGTGTAAATTTCCAGAACAATCCCTTCTCAGATAGCCATCTGCCATATTGTCGGCCATATCATATTTGTTCCGATTGCATTTAGTCGACACTGCCCATCATGCGCAAACACTTAATGCTGGTCAAACACAGTGATCTCTTTGTCCAGTCGTGTTTGTAATGGGGAGGAAGTTGCTTAGAAGAACAAATCAATTGCTTGCTTTTTTTGTGACACCAGTGCGTGTTTTTATGTAAGATTAATTTCTCCGTCCTGACCCCAGAAAAAGTCCGCTGCTAGTCATCTGTTTTTGGTCGTCTCGTAATGGATCGATTGAAGTTCATGTGGAACTAAACCACACGTCAGGTTCCCAATTCGGATGACACTGCGTAAAACTGCTGATTGGATTCTCATGACGACCACACCAGACCACAGATCTAATCTCCTTCGGCCACTCCCCTCCTCCTCCTCCTCCTCCTCTTATTATTAATTGGCCCTCTGTCCCTTTGACCTCCTTACCACCTGCTGTCTTTGGGCATCCTAACTGGCCTACTTTTGATGCCCCAGTCGTCCGATTAGAAATAGAATCGTTAGCCTGCCGCTATATTTTTACAGTATTTTTATTTGGTTGTTTATTTATTTCTGTACTTATTGAAAGTTAGTGTGCGTAGAACCCTGTCATTATTAGCCCCC
>NW_027468576.1:11625782-11690782 GCF_046254945.1 Alosa pseudoharengus | reverse complement strand
TGACAAATGCTAAATGATGTTATCACAGTTTTCAGTTTCATAGTTTTTCCTTGGAGGTCCGTGTATTGTTCCACTCATCTTCTGTATGTTGCCATACAGCTGTGATGCGTTTGAGTGTTCCCACAAGTGCTGGGATTGTCAGAGAGGCGAAGTTCACATTGAAACAGCATGGCCTTTAACATGGCCTGCTGCTTAATGTTAGCAATAACTACAATACACCGATAACATTTTAGTATTCCCATTTTGTTGTGCTATAATCTTTGTACTTTGTTGTGCTGTGCCCTTTCTTCACTTGCTGATTCTAGAATATATTTCGTGTTTCTTTGCAATACTCTGTTGTTTTTCCTAGTCTGCTGGCTACTGCTCTCATATACCAAAGCAGAGAGAGAGGAGAAGCTCTTGATGCCTTCTTTAAATGTAGATGAAGAATGTGAGTAGCTGGCCCAGGGGAACGTGTGCAGACAAATACAAGTGCCTTTTAATCAATAATTAAGCAGAGGCATACATGTCGTCATAGCTTCTGGTCCCTGGAGACCCCAACCAGCAGAAGGCTTCCTCACTCCTCATCCTCTTTGTCTTCATCCATCCTCCATCCATCTGTCCTCAAAGGATCTGTGCCAGCGCCGCTGCACATGTTGATCAGGCTACTCACCGTCTCCGAGAAATGTGTGCTGTCCATGTCCCTACCTTAATGATACTCAGATAAATAAGAATTTTTAAAATGTGCGCTTTGAATTTTAGGTTGTTCCACAAGTGGGTATTCTGTGTCAGAGCTCTTCGGAAGACTTAGACTTCCTTTGCATTGTTTGAATATTATACCTATGCCGATGAAGAAATGAATATATGGCTTGGTGAAGTAAAATGCTAATGGAGTAAAAAGTAGTTTCTAATCACTTCTGCTGCACACCCATGTTCATATTCTCTCATTTTCATCTTCAACTAGTTTCATTTAATAACTGTGTGGTAAGATCTGCAGCTGTGAACATACTCCAAATGCTTTACCAAGCGGGGCTTTACGGAAAGCATCACTGTTTTTCTATAGTCTCGGAGATACCTTATTGTTGAAGTGTGTGTCAAAATGACCGTTAAGTCGGCCTGGTGAATAAAATCTGAGTTTCTTCCCCATGGCGACTAGTAGAGCATCCTTCACAGAGAAAGCTCTGGATCATTCCTGTTACTGTTGTTTCTCTCCTGTACTCCTGCCTCTTTCTCATGTCATCAATAAAAATGTTTGTAAAGGCACAACTTTACTTGTCTGGTGTTGAACTTATGCATTGTATGTGGTATTGGTATTCTGTAAGGTTCCCTTGGATAATATATTTCACTAATGAATAGCAGAGTGCAATGAGTCATCATTACTTTACTGAATATTACCCATGGGCTAGTATTATATGGGCTAGTATTACCCATGGGCTAGTATTATATGGAGGTGCTAAGGGCTGATTCACACCATGTCAGAAATCATTTCACAATAGGTCAGCAATTATGATTATATGATGATTATTTTCATTAGTGGTTTGGTCTGTAAAATTATTTTACTAAAAATCTGATAACAACATGGTGGAAAATTACCCTGACTGAGGTCAGGGTCAATGTGTGGCTCTGTGTCACGGGCAGCTGTACAGGCATGACGACTAATATGCATGTAGTATTGAAGATAATCACAGGGCACAGGCCAGTCCAGATTGCAGTAGTATGCATGTAGTAGTGGAGATACACAGGGCATAGGCCAGATTGCAGTAGTATGCATGTAGTAGTGGAGATATTACAGGGCTTAAGTGAGTCCAGATGTCAGTAGTAGGCAGAGGCCAGTCCAGGTGTCAGTATTATCTGGGTTCTGGACAGCTCAGTCTCATTCCCCAGACAGTAGCAGTTGACAGAGATGGCTGAGCCATCCATCATCTAGGAGGGAGTATGCAGAGCAGTATGCATGCGAATTAGCCTGAATGCCAGCCGAACATAGCCCCGCCCACAACATTTGAGGTCGGGAAGTTCGGTTTGGACTTTTGTGGAGCAACCTGAACCAGAGCTGTTCGGACCAATCAAATTGGGCTTTATGATAATGGACAGATGAGCGATAGTGCCTCGTCTATCACGTCATCTGAGCACGCTTCGGTTGATTTTGTTTGCAACAAAAATGCTGTGGCTAGAAGCTAGACAGATGGCTTCTGAAACCCCATTTACACATAGGAAAAACACATATATTTCCATGCGGTTTGGTCTTTCATTTACACGAAAACTGATATTTTATCACTGAAAACAATTATGTCTGAAAACTCTGGCCAAAGTGCATATGTGGGAAAACTCATTCATCAATTCATCAAGGGAAAACAGTGTTTTTGCATTTATTGTGACATGTTGTTCCAACTTCCCTTGTTTGTTTGAAATCTCTGATTGGCCACCTGTTTCTTTGAGGGGTTTGCAACACCCTTCCCCAGCTGTTTTTAGTATCGGTGTGAACAGAATTATTTTTAAAAACAGGGGAAACATCCATTTTTCCGAATAGCCTACCCTGCTACTGTACGTATTTGTTAGTGTGTTGGTGTTGTAGCCTACAAGATACTGACAGTGCAATAACTTAAAAAAAAAGTTATTTTAGTAAGCTTTTAGTTGCAGTGATTGGTTAGGTCTATCCAATTGACCGTTCGCAAAACCCCGCCCATCAAACGCAGATGAGCCAATGGCAGTCCAGTAGCTCCGTGCAGGCAGACATGGCCCGTCAACTTCACCTTATGGCTATAGACCTCTCCAGAATAAGTCCCGCCTCCGTAACTTCCGTATCCATCCAACTTCCGGGCGTGGATTGTCTATGGGGAATAACATGGCGTTTCGAAATATCATACCGGTAAAACATCTGTAGGTAGCGAAGTTGAAAAAGCTGGTGGGCAGATTGGCCTACACACTTCTGCCATATAGTTTCCACTGGATTTTTTGATTGTCGGTGCCGTTTAAGTAGTATACTATAGACTATACTACTCAAACGGCACCGAAAATCAAAAAATCCAGTGGAAACTAGATGGCAGAAGTGTGTAGGCCAATCTGCCCAGCAGCTTTTTCCACTTTGTCACCTACAGAGTTTGACAGGTACGATCTTTCAAAACGCCATGTTATTTCCCATAGACAATCCACGCCCGGAAGTTGGATGGATACGGAAGTTAGGAGGCGGGATATATTCTGGAGAGGTCTATAGAAAAAGAAATCCTATAGGGAGGGAAAGTAATCTCATCGCCATCTAGTGGTTGCGTTCCTAGAGTTTAGCGGAGGGGATGGGATTTTTTTTTTAGAAAAAATATATCTCGGTGCACATTGGGATCTTAATTTAATGCCTTACATATGTTAGGCACTGGGGTCACCTCTATTGCTTCAAGTGGTCATATCTTATTTTTAGGATCAGTTGAATTGTTTTGAGTTTTTGTCGTAACATGGTGATAACAAACTACAGTTGCATGTGACGTCACAGGTTTGGGCGCTTCATCTCTAACTGATCAATACAGCAATTTGCTTAACTGGCTTACATAGGAAATACTCCTTAATACGCAACTTTGTGTAGGCTTAACAGAGGTAGCCTAAATATCGTGCCTATGACGATGACAGCTTTAAAAAAAAAAAAAACATTTATTTTACTTGTCTTGCTGGATTGAAGGCAGAATGTGGGCTGTTGCGCAAATAGATGAATGAGGGTCGGGAGATTCCGTTAACAAAAACCTAAAGTTTTGCTAACATTTTCTCCATTATTATTGTAAAATATGTCTCCATGCAGGGCAGGGCTGGTTCTAACTTAGGCTAGGCTACTATATTTGGGTGGGCTGGTAGAAATTTTGGGTGGGCAACATAGCAAAGCTGTCAAATTGGATCAAAGCTAACATAAACACAAAACAAACACAAAACAATCAGTCCTACCTAGCTTGAGTTGCTGCAGCCAACAGCCAGGGATAGGCAGTATGTCTGATACATGTATGTAAAATACAAAATAGTATGTTGTCATTTTTATTTTATTTAGTTGGAAAAAAATGGCATCATATTTTGTATCAAAATATTTTATAGGTTTGTAGTTTAAAAATAGTGCCAAATTCTTTTGGTAAAACCAATGTGATTATAAAAGTGCAAAACAATGAATGCAACACTGGTGCTGACTTGTAATTTGCCCAGAGTTGTTGTGATCAGAATATTGAGATTCAGGCAGATAAGTTTCTTGAGAACTTTAGTCATCCAATTCAAACACATGGAAGTCATCCAATTCAAACGCATGGAACCGGTTATGTGGTTTCCCTGCAAGAAGTTGCAAGAAGATGCAACGTGCACAATGTTTGCTCACATACAGTACACACTCCTTCATACCAACCTTCTCAAGTTCTCAAGAAACTGATGATTAATCATCTAATCGGAAGACATGGAACCGGTTATGGTTGCCCTGCAACAAGTTACCCCACGTGAAAATTTAATTAATATTTTGCCCAGAATTGTTGTGATCATATTGAGATTCAGGAAGATGAAATTGCTCACATACACAATACACTCCTTCATACCAACCTCAAGTTTCTTGAGAAAATAAACAAATAGACAAAAAAGCAGGTCAAATTATTGTAACACCTACAAAAATAGATGGCCATATAGTGGGGGAAATATCTTGGATGAGTATATTTTATATATCTTCATTTACAGTAATATAATAAAATTTATTATATTTTAATGTCACCATGATGGAATTTGTTTTATATAGCATAGCCCAGTGACAGACAACTTAGATAATTAACTTTAATATGTTTGTATTACATTTTATTCAAATACAAAGACATTTTATGTGAGAGTAAGGTATTTGTGTTTTTTGTCCTTCAGTTTATTAGTAGCCTATGGTGTTTGCATCTGGTTTCCCTAATGTATTTGTGTTAATTTCACATCTTGAGCCTGTTTCTGTTTATCTGGATGTTTTGCCTCATGCCACCCTTGAATTAATCAGTGCCTCACTAGTGCCACCCGTGTTAAAAATGTCTAGAATCTAGTAGAGGTGCTTCAAATTGGCGCTTTTAAAAATCGCCTGTCTCAGAATAGAAGAGGTCCAGGGCAAGTCTGCGCAAAACTGTCACATCCATATTTAAATGGCGTTACGGACGTGACCGTTTTGCGTGGTATTAACCCCCGTATCGTTATATAAAGCTCTTTTCTCGCTGTCTAGCTTTCTCCTCTTTGAGCAATCGATGATTTGAAAATAACTCACTTATCGTTAACTTAGATATCCATCTGATTGTTTCTCGTCCCGTCTCCTCTCCTCGCTCGTTTCAGGCTATCAGTCTCTTCCCCATAGTAGGCTACTTTACTCACTGACTCGACTTTATCAGAATTCACAGATTTCACTGTCTGAGTAGCAGTAAGCGAAATCAGGCGCGCCCGCAGGTGTACGTCCGTACGCACTGTGCGTACCATCAAGCTACTCAACAACAGAAAATTTCCCTTGTGTGTGTGTGTGTGTGTATTCCCACCAAATTGGCCTACCATACCTTCCCAACTATGCACAGTATCCGTTTAGCTGCATGCCATTAGGCTATTTACCATTTTCTATTACGTAAAGTTAGTGAACACGTTATCAAAATTAAGTGCACGCATTTTGTTTGAGCAGGAGAGAGAATACGCACGCAATAGGCTACTTTTTGTTTTCTTTTACTCGGCTATCTAGTTATCAGCACACATGTTGAGCTAATTCACTAACTCAATACTCATCATGGATATCACAAGTTTAAACAACGAAAACAGAAAGGATGGAGGCAGCAAAGCTAGGAGTTATTCCAGATGGGCAAGAACAAGGTAGGCAATTGGTGTGCTTGTCAGAACGTTAGACTGCACTAAAGCCAGACGTCACGTTACGCTAGAACAAAAGTAAAGGTAACTTTAGCCTGTATAGGGCTATCAAGTTGTCCAAATGAATAGGTCATTGTAGACATTGTCGTTGTATTATTGCATGTGGATGTTGTTATGCTATGTAGGCTATTTTTTTGCTGACCAATGCACGGACCTAAAACGGACAAATATTGTTCACGAGTGAATTTTCTTTTGCGGGGGGGGGGGATGATGGATGGGTGTGCGTACCATAGCATTAATTCCTGCAGGCGCCCCTGAGCGAAATGATGGTTCCTGAAGCTCCTGAAGTAAATGCTGTTATCCTAAACAAAGAAACATTTAGCGCGGCTTTGAAATCTTACGTGAAAATCTAAATTAGGCTATATGGTCTGGGTCCGGATAGGATCACGTCACGTAACAGTAAAAGAAACCGCGGTCCGCCATTTGGTGATCCCTGCTCTGGCTGAGTGACGATACTTCCGTTTGCCTCCATGTGACCTATCTTTCAAAAAAATTTGAACGCCAGTCCGCGAAAAATAAATGTTTTTCTGGTCCCGGCTGACTTGTGCTTTGAATTACCCATATGATGTTTGTCAATTTTAAAGACAAATTTTCATGTAAAGACATTTGCAGTTTGTTTCGTAACTATTGAATTACAACATTGTGAAAGATCGTAATTGACCGATCCCAAGCCCATTTACAAGTATCCCAGGCTTATCTTTGAACCTTTTTGAGCTTTTTAGTTATTTAGTTACTTAGGCTACTCACAAAAGAAGCATTATAGCATTCGCATAACCGGCGTATTGTCATACAGAATGGACACTAGAGACATTCAGAATTGACCGAGGTTGACCGAGGTCCTCCGAAGTCCTCATTGTGACATAGTAAAAGGGGGCGGGGCTTGGGATCGGTCAATTCCACTACAAACCCATCAGTCGTGCTAGTGACGTTAGCTCATTCACAGCCACACTAGATTGTACAAGCATACCAGCAACAGGTCTTAATTGGGCTTTCCTTGCCGATGAAAATACCATGAGTTAGAGGATTAAACACATCAGGTAAGTTGTATTCGTCCATAGACTGTACATTAGATACTGTTAAGTGACATAGCAGGCAGCAAGATGCAACCGTTAACTAGCATAACAGCTAATCTTATCGTTGAATCTGTTTCGACCTCACTCTGACCGTCACTACGGTCTAAAAAAAGGAATGATCACCTTCGTTCTGCCTATCACCGAGACCATATGTCAACAAAGTCATGTCCATGACCACCGGAAGCAGAACGACTCGAGCTTGTAAATAGCAGAGATTGCTCCCGGTTCAGTCTCTCACCTTGATCGCCTCATCTGAGACCTGTGATACGTGAGTACGTACTTTCACTGCTTTCCTGCTTGACTGTGTTTGTTATCTGCATGTGCAGTAACCTTGTGTGTTTTCAGGAAACTTTGTTTAACTTTGTTTAACTTTGTTAACTTGTTGACGCCTTTCCTGAGTTCGCCCCATACCGCACGGCGGAGGGGCTAGGGTGAGCCTGCTGCCTGCGTTCGCGCACTGCTGCGGGCCGCCGTTTCAGTGTTATTTTTCCTTTTGTGTGTGCCAGGTTTCCGGGTTGTTTTTGTTAACTACTGTGTACCTTATCTGGCTGTTCGCGGCTAGTTGGGCTTGGTGTGAGCCTGCTGGGTGCGTTCGCGCACCGGTGTGGGCCACCGTTATTATTTCTGTTTACTGCTCTGGCAGCCGGAACCTGTGTGGGCGTGATCAGCGCGTATGTGCTCGGCCGCTTAGGCGCTAATGTTACTGTGGGCTTCTTGTTAGCTTTGTTGTTGTGTGCTAGGCTACTTGCAAAAGGTAAGTTTAGCTGTTTGTGTGCTAGGTGCAGTCTTGCACGAGGTGCGGGCTGCTGTGTGTCTTTTTCCCAGTTGTCCACTGGTGTACGTCGGCGAGTGCGTTCGCGCACTGGTGGCCGCCTTCTTTGTGTATCTGTTGTGTACCCCGTCGCTGCTGTCCGCAGCTAGCTGGGCCAGTGTGAGCCTGCTAAGCGTGTCCGCACGCTGCTTCAGGCCACCCGTGTACTGTATTACACCACTGCTGTATCTCTTTACGGGCTGCTGCTTGCAGACCCAGTGCGTTGTACGGCCAAGGTAAGTGCCTTATTGTATTGTATTGTGTTGTATTGCATTGTGTTTTTCTGTGGTAGGCTATGGCGGCACACTACTGCAGAGTCTGTAGGGCCACGATGGCCCACAATGACGGGCACAGAGAGTGTCCCGCTTGCCTTGGGGCCGCCCACCTCCTGGAGGATGTCGACAGCCCCTGCAGCGCAGGCTGTGACCTTCCTAGGGAGGAACGGCTCCGCCGGGCTGACCAGGCATGTGGCCACGTGCGTGGACGGGACAGGCGGCGCTCACCCGACCGACCATCCCACTCTCATAGGCATGGCCTTAAGCATACGCACAAGCGTAAACGGCAACATGAGTCCCCTTCCGGGCATGATCAGGTGGAGGTCCCTGGACCTGCTAAGCGCCCGGCTCCAGCTGCCGTGACCGAGGGTGATGGCACGGAGTCGCTTCAGATCCTCTCAGCTCTCCAGGCTCTGGCTAGGAGGATGGACAGGCTGGAGGGTCTCCAGGGCACGTCATCCTCTTCTCTGCCCCCTGGCCAGGGAGGTCTCTCCCCATCCAGGCCTGAGAGCCATGGTGCGGATGTTGATCTGGGCGATGTGGATGTGCTGTCACTCCATGCCCCTCGTTCTACGATCGAGGACGTAAGCGGGGACGGCCTCCTGGATGAGCTGCATTCAGACATGGTGGAGCCAACCGATGAATCCACGGTGCCAGGGGAGGTCCCTGTCGGCTCCCTGATGTCACGGGTGTTGAGTGCCTCCAAGATCCTGGGTCTTCAGGCCCCTATGCCAGACATGGCTTCCCTTGGGGGCGTCTGGGAAGGCGTCTCGCACAGCAGCCCACCACCCTGTATACCCGTGGCAGAGGATTACACGAAGGTGCTGCGGACGGCATGGGGTAAGTCGCTACAGCGCCCCCAATTCAATCCAGGTTGCCGTCAGCTGGCGAAGGCTGCCTATCCGGCCGACTCAGGGCTGGGGGATATGCCACCGGTCGAGCAGTCCGTCGCCGCCTGGACTTCCCTGGGGCCTGCCAATGCATCTCCCAATCCATGCTGCCCGCGTAAGGAGTGTGCCAAGACGGACCGTCTCATCACTCACTGCTTTGACGCATCAGCACGGGCAGCCCGTATGGGCAACGCCCTGGCTATCACTCTGGCGGCTCTGCGAAAAACTATGAGCCCGGAGGACCATGATGCAAGGGCCCTGGTGGATGCCGCACTGTCAGCCCACTCCCAGCTGACGCGTGATGTGGGGAGTGCTATGGCCTCTGCGGTGCTGTGCCGTAGACAGGTGTGGCTTGCCCAAACCTCTCTCCCTGATGCCATCAGGACAGACCTGTTAGGTCTCCCCGTGGTGCCTGGGCATGTGTTCCATCCAGACTCCCAGGGGGTGCTGGGCAGAGTGGAACAGGCTGGCGCTTCTAGAGAAACTGGTCAGCGTGTGTGCCACAGGCAGGCTCCGGTTCCCCACAGGGCAGCATCAGGTAAGTATGGGCGGTGGCAGCCCGTCCGAACACCACAGGTAAGTATCAACTATGCTGCCCCGCGGGACCGGCGCT
The DNA here is from genome assembly GCF_046254945.1 of Alosa pseudoharengus. Taxonomy (NCBI): domain Eukaryota; kingdom Metazoa; phylum Chordata; class Actinopteri; order Clupeiformes; family Clupeidae; genus Alosa; species Alosa pseudoharengus. The sequence goes on along the minus strand of NW_027468576.1, from coordinate 11,681,267 downwards.
TTCGTGCACCAGACCAGAGCTCAGCCCCAACTCCCTGGCCCAGAGGACAGCGAAGACCTCGACGGGGCGCAGGCAGAGGTGCAGGCCGCGGTGGCGGTCCTGCCTAGGGATCCGGGGCTGCCCGTCGATTGCCCTTCCCAGCTGTCCAGGACCTCCTGGGAAGGGATAGTGCCAGACTCTTGGGTTGTGACTACGGTGACTCACGGTTACCGCCTACAGTTTCGACGGCGGCCCCCTACGTTTTCAGGGGTCAAGATGACGTCTGTGAAAGACCCCCTTTTAAATTCCGTGCTTGTCAAGGAGGTCCAGGAGTTGCTTCTGAAAGGGGCCATCTCAGAAGTACCGCCGCACGCACAGCACACTGGGTTTTATTCCAAATATTTTATTGTGCCCAAAAAAGACGGAGGTTACCGGCCGGTCCTTGACCTCAGGCCCTTGAACCAGTACCTCAAAGTGCTGCCATTCAAAATGGTCCACGTTGGAATAGTGATTCGTTCCATCCAGGAAGGGGAGTGGTTTACGTCTCTGGATCTAAAAGACGCGTACTTCCACGTCCCTATCTGCCCAGCACACAGGTCCTTCCTCCGCTTCGCCTTCCAAGGCAGGGTGTTCCAGTTTCAGGTCCTCCCATTTGGCCTTTCACTGGCCCCCAGAATTTTTACTCGCGTGGTGGCAGCCGCGCTAGCCCCCCTCCAGGTCCGGGGCCTAAAGATCCTACCGTACCTGGACGACTGGCTAATTTGTGCCCCATCTCAGGTGCAGGTGGTGCACGACACCAACACAGTTCTGACCCATATCCAGGCCCTGGGTTTCACGGTCAACTGGAAAAAGAGCAACTTGCAGCCCCGCCAGCAGGCGGATTTCCTTGGTGTCCTCCTCGACTCGGTCAGCATGACGGCGTCTCTCACTCCACGGAGGGCAGACAGCTTGACCGAGGCTCTGACAGGCTTTCAGCTGGGCAGACTGGTCACCGCCCACAAAGTCCAGAGGCTGTTGGGCTTAATGGCCGCGGCAGCTGCGGTACTGCCATTGGGCCTGCTGAAGGCACGCCCCCTGCAGTGTTGGTTCAATGCCTTTCAGCTCCACCCGAGGGACGACAGGCATGTGAAGTTGCGGGTGTCTCCTGCTTGCATCCAAGCCCTGCGTCCTTGGAGGGACAGGATGTTCTTACTCCAGGGGGTTCCACTGGGGGGCCTTCCTCACAAGAGGCAAGTCGTCTCGACAGATGCTTCTCTGACAGGCTGGGGAGCTGTCTGGGAAGGGTTGTCAGCGAGGGGCGTGTGGCCGCCCTCCTGGACATCAGAGCACATCAACGTCCTCGAGCTGAAGGCCATCCTTCTCGCCCTGCAGAGGTTCCTGCCAGGGTTGCGAAGCCAACATGTTCTGGTGAGGTCGGACAGCACCTCGGCGGTGTACCATGTCAATCACCAAGGCGGCACGAGGTCCCGGCGGTGCCTCCAGGTGGCGGAGGAGTTGCTGTCATGGGCATGGCCGCGTCTGGCTTCAGTGAGGGCAGTACACATTCCGAGCGTGGAGAACAGGGCGGCCGACATTCTCTCCAGGACCGGGCCACTCCCGGGGGAATGGAGATTGAACCCAGAGGTGGTCAGCCAGGTCTGGGCTCAGTATGGGACTGCACGAGTGGACCTGTTTGCGTCAGCGGAAACGACTCACTGCCCAGAGTGGTACTCTCTCATTGGACAGGGAGGCAGTTTGGGCCTGGATGCTCTGTCACAAGACTGGCCGACAGGCTTGTTGTACGCTTTTCCTCCATCCCCTCTTGTACCTCAGGTCCTGCGGAGGATCAGGGAGGGCCGACACACAGTTCTGCTGGTTGCTCCACGGTGGCCGGCGAGGCCTTGGTTCCCCGACCTTCTCGGGCTCCTGCAGGGTCAGCCATGGCAGTTACCCTGCCGGGCGGATCTTCTGTCCCAAGCAGACGGGCAGATCTGGCATCCGAACCCAGGTGCCCTGCGCCTGTGGGTTTGGCCCCTGCAGAGTCCGTCATTGAACAGCTAGCTGAGTCTGTGCAGGAGACTCTGAACAACGCCAGGGCTCCTTCTACTAGAGCTTGCTATGCACTCAGGTGGAGGATCTTTTCGGATTGGTGTGCCAGCTTGGGTCTTGAGCCAGCGGTTTGCCCTGTGCCTCAAGTTTTGCGCCTCTTGCAGTCCTATTTGGATCAAGGCAAGGCGGTCAGTACTGTGAAGGTTTATGCCTCGGCCATTTCAGCCTTTCACCAGGGTGCGGATAACAGGCCCTTGGGTAGGCATCCACTGATTGGTCAGTTTTTAAAAGGGGCCCGCCGGTTGCGTCCAGTTCGCACTTTGCGGGCACCAAACTGGGATTTGCCCACTGTTTTAATGTCTCTTACTGAATGCCCGTATGAGCCCATTTTAGACGCAGATCTGCGATCGTTGTCTCAGATCTTGCTTTCTCCTGGCTCTTTGTTCGGCCAGGCGTGTCGGGGAGCTGTGCGCCCTCTCCGTCAGCGAAGACTGAGGTGGCAGGCAGGGGGCACTGGCGTGTCACTTTGGCCTAATCCAGCCTTCCTGCCTAAGGTTCTAAATCAGCAGTCTATCAACCAGGTTCTGGAGCTGACCCAATTCCAGCCGTCTGCTGCCTCACAGGCAGAGCGCGACAAGTTGCTCACTCTGTGCCCAGTCAGGGCTTTGGGAGCTTATCTGGCCCGTACACAGTCGTTGAGGAGGGAACACTCTCAACTTTTTGTCTGTTATGGAGCGGCGAAGCAGGGGCTACCGCTTTCCAAACAGCGGCTGTCATATTGGCTGGTTGAGGTTATTTCCCATGCCTACCGGGCTCTGGGAATGCCAGTCCCTTCGGGTACAAGGGCTCACTCCACCAGGAGTATGGCTACATCTTGGGCTGCCCTTAGGGGAGTACCAGCAAGCGATATCTGTGCAGCGGCTTCATGGGCGACGCCTTGCACTTTTACCAGGTTTTATAGGGTGGACCTCACTCGCCCAGCTCCGGTTGGCGACGCTGCCCTCATGTCCGTGACCGAGCGAGGTTTTAATGGTTAGCTTAGAGCTCCTCGCGACTTTTTTGGTATGTGTCATCCCTTTTTTAGACCGTAGTGACGGTCAGAGTGAGGTCGAAACAGATCGTAAGTTACGCATGTAACTATGGATCTGTGAGACCGAGGGATGACCGTCACTATCCTTGTCGCTCGGACCATCCTGAGGCGCTCAAGGTAGGAGACTGAACCGGGAGCAATCTCCGCTATTTACAAGCTCGAGTCGTTCTGCTTCCGGAGGTCATGGACATGACTTTGTTGACATATGGTCTCGGTGATAGGCAGAACGAAGGTGATCATTCCTTTTTTTAGACCGTAGTGACGGTCATCCCTCGGTCTCACAGATCCATAGTTACATGTGTAACTTACGATTACGTTGGTGACGTACATCGTTCGAGACGAGAGATGTAGTCCACTGAGCGGCACAAAACCAACATAACTTTTGAAGTCTATCGAACAACAGTACTTTCTTGACGTGAAAATGTATCTTTTAAATTCACACACATCATATGTGAAATTCGTGGCACAATTCAAACTGGACCAAAAAATAATTGTTATCTCTCCATTAACTCCCGTTCATATTTTTTTGAAAGATAGGTCCCTTGTAGCGGAAGTAAAACGGAAGTCACTGGGACACTCTATAGAAAGAAATGTATTGGGAGCTTTGATATTAATTTTGTCCGGTTTTATGGGATTTTATAGTGATATGAGTTCAAAAGGACAGTTAAATGACATATGTGGGATTAACACAACACCGATACACAGAAAAATGCCTTTTAATCTTGATTAAGTTTTCTGTACTTATGTTAAATTAGATTAAATTCTCTCAGATCTCCACTATTTTAAAGCAAAGGGTTAACATTAATCCTTAGCAAACCATAACGAAAACAGTGCTCCACCACATCTGTGGAATAAGCCACACAGTCAACTCTATGTAAGTAAGATAAATAAGGATGTTAATTGTTTTCAGCATTGCCAGCATTATATAAAATGATTGTCACTTGGAGGAGACTTGATAACTAACGTTAGCATAGTTAGCTAACCGCTGCTAATAACGTGCTAGCTTCGTCACGTCAGAGAAGCATGGGGCTGTGCTATAGATCAGTGGGCTGTGCATAGTAGTTCACCATATAATAATAAAGTTGAAGTGGCTCTGCAATTTAGGCTATGTTTCCGTTTTTTGGCAGCACCATGTTCCTTACATGACCCAGTGTCCTAACATGCATGCAAGTCTATCTAGCACAGATAATATTAATATCAATGAATCACACTCGCCTCCCGTTTAAGTTTGTCACCCAACAAAGCTAGATATGAGTTTTTATACATGTGTCTCCATGTCATACTGCAGTCTTTCAACAGATTGTAAATGACTGAAAATGAATTTAGGTCCGTGGCTCTCTAAAAGAGCCCCTTGTGCTGTAACCTTTACAGTCTTAACAGCTACTGTACGCTACTGTACCATTGAATTTCTAGACAACTCTCCGAGTTTGACGGGCGTAGTAACAATAACTAGGGGAGTGCAGAGACATTTTCCCCACTGTATGGGTTGAAACATGCCCCATAATCACATCCCAATGGAGTACAAGTAGTTGACGGTGTGACGTGACTGGACATCACCAGTTGCTGATTGACTGGAATTGGTGTGGCCCTGATCTGGTTTGATGGATTCTGGTTCTACATCATATTAGCCAGCTATTTCCTGAGAGAGATCATGTGTGTAATACTGTGCAATCTGTACGGTAGGAGTTAGTATAGTTGGGTTAGGACAAAGACACAATCCATAGACAAGTACTATCTGGGCTCTTTACATTACAACTGGATCTCATCCTACATCCTGCATCCTACAGTAGCACCAGTAGTGCAAGATGCAGCCCAGCGCCAGTGGAACTAGTGTGCTTTCCTCTTATAGCTTTTTTTTTTCAACATTGGATCGCAGCCAGAAGGGAGCCAGAACTGGCCCGGGATTAGCTGTTGTTCTGTGATGTTGTTTGCATGTGGCCCAGTCAGCCCTCTAGCATGTGTGTTATTTAGCCGGCCTGTAATATTAGTTCTGTAGGGCCTGTTTGATTTAATCCCCTCAATTTGTCATCGGGGCCTGCGCCTCATGACCAGGAAGGCAGTATGTCACTGGGCGTTTTATTGTTGCGCCCTCCTCAGCGCTAAATTGGAACAGTTAACCAGAGCCAGTGTGGGGATTTGGAAAGAGAGAGAGAGAGAGAGAGAGAGAGACGGGATCCCAGCAGGATTCCACGACTGGCACCGAAAATCCACATGAATAATTGAGGCTGCGAAATGAGGAGCGAAAGGGAAAGAGCGACGTTCATCATCATGTTTGGTTTTGGCTCTTGGCAGCTTAAAATCAGTTCTCCAGAGCTTTCTGAGAATTCAAAGAAGTCAAAGACGTGCCTCGTCGAGAAGATGCCATCTGACTTTAAAGCGGGCCTAGAGGCCTAGATCTGAAAAAAGGGGAAAAAAACATTTTCTTCATGACATATAAAATACATGTCTCTTTTTGGTTAGGAAATATCTGATCGAACATTCAGTACATTGCTTTTATGTGTTTGTACTTTCAGTGTGTCATAACATCAATAAATTGAATAGCTTGTTCTAATTGAGAATACAGTATAAAGTAAGTGTCAGTGGACTGGGGACACAGAAAGCACAAACTGCAACACATGCTGTATCCACCTAATGCTTTTTGTCTTCCACCCGATAGAAAAGAATAAAACTGAACAAAAAAGATATGAAGTCATTTGTTATACAACACAATAATGAGGTCAGATTGAGTTTTAGGGGTGGGGAGAGGTCAGTTCAAGTGTACAGATTTCTACTGTGACAATTATTGCTCCAAATTTCAGTGGGAACTAGAGAAGGTAATTCCAGGGAATTACGAGTGCATGAAAATGACGCTAGGACAGACATGGTGGTTGCACAGCTTAATAAAAGTTGATAGTTTAAAAGTTGAATGTAGATTGGGAGTTGATCACACTAGTTGACTGAAAAGCCCAGGCTGCCAAACAGTTGTGGGCAGAGGACACAATTGGCGGGAGTCATAGCTGATGACGACAGTTGGATTGGCTGAACAGTTAAATAGTTGGATAGTTTAAATGGTTCAAATATTTCATAGGGAATTATTGTAGAGAGGACTTTTATTTTGAAACAGTTGTGGGGAGAGGAAACAGTTGACTGGAGTCAAAGTTGATGACAACTGACTGTTGCTAGAGTAGTTATGGTGGTTGCTATGCTGGTTGCTAGGTTAATGATGTTGGTTGCTAGGTTTTAATGGAATGTGGTTGCTAGGCTGTTGCTAGGGTACTTGAAGTCGTTGCTAGGTTGTTGCTAGGGTGTCCATGGTGGCTACTATCAGAAATAAACGAGTTACTACAGTGGTTTGCTAGTATAATCATCTTGGTTGCTATGGAAACTGACATAGATGCTTCATTTCAATGGTTGCTAAATTGGTTGCTAGGTAGGTGGTGGTTTAATATAGTAGGCTAGAGGCATAGTTGATGATAACTGACAGTTGGAATAGTTGAACAGTTAAATAGTTGGATAGTTTAAATGGTTAAATTATTTAATAGGGAATTATTGTAGTGGAGACTTTTATTTTGAAACAGTTGTGGGCAGAGGAAACAGTTGAACAGGATCTGTAGTCTTAAGAGAGCCAGATTGTATGCTTAAAGCCTGAGACAGACAGTTGCTGGAGGTGGCCGGAACACTTGGCATAGGATTCCAAGTGCCCTATAGAGTGTGCAAGTGACTTCCGTTTTACTTCCGCTACAAGGGACCTGTCTTTAAAAAAAATATGAACGGGAGTTAATGGAGAGATAACAATTATTTTTTGGTCCAGTTTGAATTGTGCCACGAATTTCACATATGATGTGTGTGAATTTAAAAGATAATTAAAAAGATAAAGAAAGTACGGTAACGCTTTAGAATAACATGTGCTTATTAGGTATTAACAGTGCATAATAAGCAGTTAACAATTCATTACTAACAGTTAGTTAACTGCTGTTATCCTTTAATAACATTAACTAACTGTTAACATGCAGCTTGTAAGTGTTAATAAGCAGCCTTTTAGGTTACTTACAAGCATATTTGTTAACAGTTGTAAGTGTTAACAAGCAGCTTGTTAATGCTTGTTAATCGTGTATAAGACAAAAAGGTGGATAACTAATACGCTTATAAGACCTTTCTTACCTATTTGTAGTAAATTTTGCAGCCCCCCAATCTAAAGCGAGGACCATGTAGCCTAAAGTTCCACAAGCCCAACCTTCTATCTCTCTATACTAAATCTCTCTATCTAGCTTGGTTTAGCTGTGAGAAATGCACCTTTAAAATTGTTGCAGTGAGCAGGAATCGAACCCCAGTCTCCTGCATCAGAGAGTGCATCGCTACTTATTGAGCTACACTACTTTTCTTGTACAGCTGATGAAATTGTTTATTTTGATTCTATATTCCGAAGTGCTATATCACACTAGCTATGCTTTTATATGTTTTTGATGGAAAAGTGGTGTTTAATTAATGCAGAAACAGACCACGAATGTTCACCTCTGTTCAAGGCAAACTGAAACATGTTTTAAATCGATCACGAACGTTCGCCTATGTTTGCAACTTTAAACCAGAGCTTTGAACACCTCGGTTGCTAGGTAACCAAACTATATACAAAGCTGGCATATCTTTAGACTGCTGACAAACTGACAAACTGTTTTATGCGTTCACTGAACAAAGATTATGGAAATTAAACACCACTTTTCCATCAGAAACATATTTGTAAAAAGCTTAGCTAGTATGATATAGAACATCAGAATATTTTCCATCAGCTATTCAGGAACAGTAGTGTAGCTCAATAAGTAGTGATGCACTCTTTAACGCGGGAGACCGGGGTTCGATTCCTGCTCACTGCAACAATTTTGAAGGTGTATTTCTCACAGCTAAACCAAGCTAGATAGAGAGATACAGTTTAGAGAGATAGAAGGTTGGGCTTGTGGAACTTTAGGCTACATGGTCCTCGCTTTAGATTGGGGGGCTGCAAAATTTACTACAAATAGGTAAGAAAGGTCTTATAAGCGTATTAGTTATCCACCTTTTTGTCTTATACACCATTAACAAGCATTAACAAGCTGCTTGTTAACACTTACAACTGTTAACAAATATGCTTGTAAGTAACCTAAAATACTGCTTATTAACACTTACAAGCTGCATGTTAACAGTTAGTTAATGTTATTAAAGGATAACAACAGTTAACTAACTGTTAGTAATGAATTGTTAACTGCTTATTATGCACTGTTAATACCTAATAAGCACATGTTATTCTAAAGCGTTACCGAAAGTACTGTTGTTCGATAGACTTCAAAAGTTATGTTGGTTTTGTACGAATCCGCTCAGTGGACTACATCTCTCGTCTCGAACGATGTACGTCACCAACGTAATGAAACGATAAGATTAGAAGCTAGCTGATAGCTGTTATGCTAGTTAACGGTTGCATCTTGCTGCCTGCTGTCACTTAACAGTATGTAATGTACAGTCTATGGACGAATACAACTTACCTGATGTGTTTAATCCTCTGACTCATGGTATTTTCATCGGCAAGGAAAGCCCAATTAAGACCTGTTGCTGGTATGCTTGTACAATCTAGTGTGGCTGTGAATGAGCTAACGTCACTAGCGCGACTGATGGGTTTGTAGTCGTTGGAATTACGATCTTTCACAATGTTGTAATTCAATAGTTACGAAACAAACTGCAAATGTCTTTACATGAAAAATTTTCTTTAAAATTGACAAACATCATATGGGTAATTCAAGGCACAAGTCAACCGGACCAGAAAATAATTTCTTTTTCGCCATAGACTGGCGTTCAAAATTTTTTGAAAGATAGGTCCCATGGAGGCAAGTGGAAGTGGCGTCACTTGCACACTCTATTGTGATGCCATAATCGGCAATGTTAAGTCTATGGGGAAATTTTCAGTAGTTTTTAATTAATAGTTCAAAAAGTATAAAAGTTACAAATATGAAAAATACATTCCACACCTGTCCTAAGTAAGACCTACGTAACGCAGTTTGAATGAAGTTTCTACGTTAAATGGTTTAAGCCGCATTATACGCGGAAAAATCGTTAGAAGAACAATAATAAGAAGAAGAAATCGGATAACAGTAGATTGCATTTTCATGCACTCTAATTAGTTAGAATCCAATCATACATTTGTAAACTATTATTTGAAAGGTACATCAATATATTGTAATTCTCAGTTTACCACAGACGGCATCAACTAAATATCCAGATTTTACTGAGACATACTGTTGCCTTAATGGTAAATGAGTTCATGACAATAAACTACTTAGTCTTGAACGAAAGGGTAGTCCCTACCCCTAGCCAGTGTATGTCATTTATAAAAGCAGCATTTATTTCGTCCTGACAGAATACATCTGTATGTATTCAACAGAAGTGTTTTATTTTGACTGCCTCTGTTTTTGTCTCTAAAGATACAGTAAAAAACCACAGAAAGAGAGAGAGAGAGAGAGAAAGAGAGACAGATGAGCACAGATGCTGACGGTTAATATTACTGTACCAAGCCTTGCATTTCTTTTAATGCGTGTGGACATGCCTAAGTGTGTGTGTGTGTGTGTGTGTTTGTCCTCCAGCTCCGCAGCGAGGGAGTTGGCCAAGCGGCGCATTAATTTGCTGTTTACAAACAAATTGATGAGCGAAGGCCCCAGGAGCTGACATGATGTACCTTCCAATTTGCTGGAGCGCGCGGCGAGCAGCCCTACGGACGGGCTCGGGGGGCCTGCCTTGGCATTTCTCCCCGTCGACTTCTAATACTGTGAATTAAGGCCTGAATTATTTACCAGGAAGTCGGACGAGCATGAGAGAGCAGAAAATGGGCCGCTATCATGCATAATCTCGCCCTCTCTCCACTCCCCCCTCCGAGAGGAGGAAGCCGTTGTTAGGTCAGATTTACATAACATTACAATGTGGGTCGCCGCAGCTGCGCTCCGAGCGGAGCAACATTGTTAGCTTTTAAGCACCACCAACCCATCCGCCCCCCCCCCCCGCCCCGCCCCTCCCACCACCACTGCCCCACGCCGCCTCGCTTGCGCTCGCTCGCCCCGTGCGCTTACATCAAGAGCATCGATTTTGCGGGTCTGTGCGTCCGCCAGGGGAGATGAGTGATGTAACCGCTGAGCCAGTTTGGCCCAGAGATGTGCTTCTAAGTGAAGTCGGTGCTGCTGCTGCTGCTGCGTAAGCGTCACATGACGTTTGGACATGTCTGTGCTCCCAAGGCCGGAGCACACAACGCACGGGCCCACAGGACCAACAAACGGACCAGGCATGGGTCAGACTCCAGCCACATCTGTACTGGGATTGGTTGCGGTATAGTTGCATAGCATGACAACACACACACACACACACACACACACACACACACACACAGAGAGAGAGAGTTCATGGGGTTCAGTGCTGTTCATGTCAGGGCACCAGAGCATACCAGCTCCGAGTTGGAGCGCTGTAAACTCATACAGAGGTCTAGTCAGAGCCACAGGCAAGGAAAGGGTGTGTGTGTGTGTTGGTGGGGCAGGGGGGTGTGGAGGAGTAAAGGGTGTGTGTGGTGTGTGTGTGTGTTGGTGGGGGCAGGGGTGTGTGGGGGAGTAAAGGGTGTGTGTGGTGTGTGTGTGTGTTGGTGGGGGAGTAATGGCTGTGGTGGTGAAAGGTATTAATGAAAACCGGCTTCTCCTCTGACGAACATCCAGCGGTGAAAGCTCTTACTTCCCACCATCTGGCCATCTCCCATTAAACCCAAATGGCTGTAAATCCACTGCCCGCTAATTGCTGAACATCATACCTTAACCATGGTGCTGCGACCTGACCAGTCTCCACTGTCCTGCAGACAGGAGACAGAGCGGCTGCAGGGGGAGCTATGTGGCTCACGGGTGGGGAGGGGGCTGGAGGTGAGGAGGGTGCGGTGGGGCGCGTGGTGAGGGTGGTGAGAGTGGCGGTGTGGATCTGAGGGCTGGTTGCTTCGCTGTATGGATAACATGCAAAGAGACTCAAGGAAATGTCAAAACACAACAGTGAAGACGGGAGACTCCTGTCACCCCCTGTCATTGTCAAGCGTTGCCCAGAGTGTTGAGTCATCGCAGCTCGGCTCAGCGCAGCGCAAAGCAGAGCAGAGCAGGGTGTGTGTGTGTGTGGGTGGGTGAGTGTGTGTGTGTGTGTGCACGCGCTCATGCGTGTGTATGTGTGCGTGTGTGTGTGTCCATGTGTGTGTGTGTGCGCACTTGTGTGTGTGTGTGTGTGTATGCATGTGTGTGTGTGCGCGCTCATGCATGTGTATGAGTGCGTGTGTGTGTGTGTTCATGTGTGTGTGTGAGTCCATGTGTGTGTGCGCACTTGTGCGTGCGTGTGTGTGTGTGCACGGGCAGCATGGCATGTTGGCAGCCCGTGCTCTAGAGCCCCAGCGCCACTGCTGCTATTACGCCGCTGATTAATGCCAACACGGCGGCTCCTCCAAACATGCGCCCGGGGAGGGCGAGCCTCGTTAGCGCACACCGCTGCTAATTCTGCGTTAATAGAAAACCCATGTTGTCTCTCTGTGTGTGTGTGTGCGTGTGCGTGTGTGCGCGCGCGGGGGGAAGTGCTTAGGAGCGCTGTGGAATGATGACATTCTGCAGAGAAACCTCTCTAGCACTCCCTGTAGACCTGTGTGTGTGGCTGGAGACTCTGCTGTGTGGGTTTTTTGTGGGTAACAAGACACAAGTGCACACTCAAACACATTACCAAGACTCCAGCTAGAACAGTTCACTCAAGTCTTTTGGGTACCATGTATTCTCACTCAGATTAAACAACCTGGAAACGACACTCAGTTTCAATAAGCGTTTGATGTAAGTATATATTAGTTTGGTGTAAGTATATATTACTCCCCAGTGATTAAACAAACATGATATGTGGAAATGTATTTAGGAGAAGAAAGGTTGGGAGATGAAGGCCATACAGTATGCAATGTTATGCATACAGCAGGGACTGTGAAAGAGTGGCCGAGATGCTCGGGGTAGAAGTACGACTATTTTGACATGCTGAGTCCATCTGGTCTGGCGCTAAATGTCTCTGTTGTTGTCTGTCCTGAGGCGTGTTGCTACAAATTCTACAGTGCCATTACGCAAGAGCCGCACCATACGGGGGCCAGTTTCCTATTGTGTCCGGGCCATGAAATAATTCCATTTTAACAGCCATGTCGAACGTGAAGAGGCCTGGCAAATAGACAACATACTAAATAGATTAGATGCTACTCAACGCTGCCTTTCTGGACTGTTTGATCGGGGTCAGTGAACGGCTGACATTTGATGTGCGTGCAGAGGGCCATCATGGTGACGTCGGAGGGGCCGGTTGAAGTCATGCTCTTTGCCTACTGACACACGCAAGCACAAGGTCTGCCCCCCCTCCAGCTGGATTCACACTGCATCTCTGATTACACTCAGCATTTCTGCACATGTGGATCATGCTCACACAGTATTTGTGTACAGCCATCCTTCTACAGTCACATTCATCTTGTTGCTTGGATGTTGTGTACACTAACAATAGAGACCGGTTTGGGTTTGATGAGGTAGTTATCCCATGTTCCCATGTACTTGGCGTACAAAAACTTGAGAAAAGGATTCAAATTAAAATTCAATTCAATAATTAGCATGACAAATAGATAGTTGTATTGCCAAAGCAGTCATTACATGTAGGGCAATAAGTCCAAATATATATATCAATCCTACACTTTTATACACAAACATACACTTTTATACACATACAGTACCAAACATACACATATACTAAACATGCTAATTCCTGCTCTTGGTTGTGCCGCCTCAGGAACTATTAGATGCCTCAGTGAGTAGTCACTCCTCCTGATCAGCTAATTATCCTTATGAAGATGTGTTGTTTTCCTGTGAGAGGCACAAGTGTTTATTTTTAACGCAGGGCACATCCCAGAAGCCTACGCGGGCACGTTTCAATGCCATACGTGTCTACATTGCTGCACGTCATCGCTGCTGGCGCGGCTCGGACCGTGTGCTCTGGCCTGTGAGGAAAGGGCGGCCATGCGGTGGCGTCCGGATTGGCCGCCGCCGGGCTGATCTGTTCAACTCCGTCGTCCTGGTCCTGGGCCTCGCTTTACCCTCTGCTGCTGTGACTGGCTCCAATTTTCATCTCGCTGACTTCAAGTCTTGGGAGAAAAATGCCAATTAGTCTAACAGCTAGCAGGCCGATCATTAGTGTGTTTAGAAAACAAAATGATGAAATTGCTGTGTGTAATTAAGCCCCAGTTGAGTGCTTTGCTGTGGCATTGTATTTGGGTTTCTGTGTGCGGTGTGGTATTCTCGGCCTCGCTGAAGAGGCATCTTCATTTGCCGACAATATAATTATCAATGTGAACGTCTCTCTCCACACGGTTTCAACATAATCAGTGAATATGAAATTCTACCTGGAGTCAGAGTGTCATAAATAGGACTGCCTCAGGGCAGCAGCAAGATTTGTGGTGTGTGTGTGTGTTTGTGAGTGTGTGTGTGTGTTATGTGGATAGGCACAGCTCACATAATGCTCCATTGGCATGCATAAATCTGTTTCAGAGATTTTGTTTTGATTTCCATAAACACTGACAACTTTATACTCTCAGTGCGTTTTGATGGAGAGCGCTGTTGCCAGCAGTGTGTCAGTGGTTTATGGGACTGCACCGGCTTAATGGTCTCCGAAATACAAAAAAACACTTACTGGAATAAATGTGGGTAGCTCTTTTAACCAAGGTATTTCTTAACGAAACACATTCTGCCCATTGTTGGAAAACATATTATTGTCCATATAAGTAAATAATGGTCTAGCCTACCACCAAAACCGTATTTCATTTAAAAGAATGTGTGACTAGAATGAAATAGATCTCTGTTTATTTTAACCTTACTTGGTATTCCTGTTCCCCTGAAAGTATTTCTGCACTTGTGAAAATCCACTTTTTTACTGTTTCCGGTGTCACCAAGTGGCCTGTTCCCAGCCAAGTTCACATAGTTGACCATAGTTGACATTAGTTTAAATTAAACATTGACATCAAAAGGTGGAATTTCCTGCTGTTTATTTTGAAGAATATATCTTAAAAGATTAAAAGTCTTAAAAGATTGATTAAGAATCAAAAGTAAATGCGTCGATGGTCACTCTGCTAAAGAAGATTATTTAAAAATGTAATCAAAGCCGAACACCGTCCTGGTTGCTGTGGCAGAGGTTTGGTGTTAGTCGGAGTCGTCATCTGCTGGTCTCCAGTGGGTCAGCATCCTCTTCTTAGGGGAGAGTGGGGAAACCGAGGCCGAGGCTCCCGGGGGACTCTGTGAGACACGCCGCTCCCTCTTCTCCCCTCCCCGTTGGCACGCCTCTGACCAACGCTCCACATCTGTGACCACAACCAACAACAACAACAACAACCACACTTTTCAACAACGCTTTTGTTAGACTGCTCTTTAAGAGGCTGATGGATGAAGGTAGTCATATGTTCGCACAGTGCCAACACGAGCTCATATGGTTTAGATCTTAGCGCAACTCCTAATAGCTAAGGTCATTAGTCAGAGTGAAATATTTTGAATAACAAAGGGTAACAGCACATTAAGATTTGCGATTACATAAACCCTAGATTAGGGCTAGAGTTATGTAACAACACATGGCTACTGCACAAGTGTTGGAGATAAATTTATCTCAATAGTGTAGGTCTATTAACAGCATATTCACACCAAATGTGTGTGTTTTGGACCATTTTATTTATGACGTTTTGTGACTATATAAAGACATCTCGTACCTGTCAGGTCGGAGGTGTCTTCACTGGATGAGCAGGATTCGTGCCAGGTCCTACCAGCTCTCTTGTAGTAAAGGGGCACTGGGCCATCAGCACGTGGCCTGATGTAGAATCTCGAGTCATCAGTCACCAACTCCTCATCAGAGCTCAGCTGCAGACTCCAGTCCAGTCTGGCCTCGATTCCGTAGATCCTCTGCAGTCTCTCCACACAGGTCCGGCAGGGTTTGCCAGGGTCCAGACACTTGTTGAGACGGTCCACTGCCTCGGCGTACTGGATGTAGTCCCAGTACCTGTCGCTGTCGGGGGAGTCTGGGATCCGGACGCCTTTCGGGTAGGGCATGGACCAGCCCAGAAACTCGATCCTGGACTCGGCGTCCGGGTACTGGGCAGCCGGAGAGTCTCTCGGGCCCTCCTGCTGGTTGTCTGAGACGCTGGTGGTGAACTGGTGGGTGGTGTTCTCATCGCCGTGTTCACCGCTCTCCGTGATGATTCGCTCGAGGTCCAGCAGCACGTCGTCGCGGACCCCCCTCATAAGCAACACAGCCACCACAGGCCTGGGCTCCTGATTGCTGGAGGCAGGCGCGCTGCTCCTGGCCGTCAGCGTGCAAGGGCACATTGTCTGGTCAGCTAAGGACAAAGAGAAAAGAAATTATGAAACAGTTCTCTGAAAAAAAGGAAACATGTTATTCAACATCATGACAAGATTAATGTCTTGCTGTCAACGTTTGCACATAATCTGTAACAATTATGTAATTTCAGTGTTATAAAGTTACAAAAAAAACACATAATACCAGGTAAATGTGACAGAGGGACCATGTTGGTGAAATTGCCTTAGTCGACTCCCAAAGATTCACCCGACACAATATGAAATAAAACCAAATAGTAAGACTCCCCCAAGAGAAACAGAGTAATGATTTTAGAGCAGACAGCCTTGATGATTTAGAATGTTCTCTTCAGAATGTTTCGAAAGTTTCCATGTTGATTTAAGGATTGTTTTCACCACCCTCGTGACATCACAATCGAGCCAACAGTTAGATTTAGAACACTTGTGACATCATCTTTGATGGTCTGACCACCATAGTAAAATATAGCTATGCATGTGCAATAAAAGATACAATGGCTCTGCCAGAGGCCTTTTTCATTGGCAACTTTAAATGGAAATGATTCCATGTTTATTGGAATGGACACAGACACACGCACACACACTATTCTTTTAACTCTCCACTTCCAAATGTTTCTTCATTCAAACATTCAGTTTTTGTTCAAGGAACAATTGTAATCACACTATTAACAGTTATTATACAGCCAACCTCAACCAGCTTTTTGGAGGCTTCAAAAGGTTAGGGCTATCAGTGTGATCCTGGAAGTGAGTAGTGAGGTCAGACACCGTTCTTTATTAAAATCCATTGACAATTGTGATACAAATGGCATCTTTTGATTCAAATACCAAGATAATTACTTCCGTTAGACATCCTTTCTGAAATTGTTATGCCCGCTGGCTGGTCCCTCATGTTGTGTGAAAGCTAGGTATTTTTACCAGCATGCTTCCACTGAAATTACACCTCTAACAGGACTGCAATTACACCTCTAAAAGGACACAACCATAGTCTCACAAATGTGTAAATACAAGCAAATGGTGTCAAATAAAGTAACTACTACATTATGAATGCATGCATACGGTTTTAATTACTTTTAATTATTATTAGAATTATTGTGATAATTGGTAACATCACCCCACAGTTATAAACATTTAATTACCATTTTATCATTCACCTCATTCGTTTGTTGCACTAATTGTTATTTACAGTCATTTAAACTATCATAGCCAAATAATAAACACAAGTTTCTTTGATTTTGTTTATTTTGCGTTACATTACATTGAGTGAACTAACCACATTTCTTTGTCTTGAGTTACCTTGATTGTTGGGGGCGGTCCCTTCCCTTGGAGGCGTGACTGAGAGCTGAGGAGCCATTTCCCAAAGTCAAGGAAATATACTCAATGGCTGCCTTTTCAAGGACGCCACGTCATTAAACTCCATCGAGCACTGTTCCAATGTGAATAACACTCCAAATTCGCGCCCTTCATTCTGAGAATTTTCAAGGATGCATCTGTGAACAAAATACCCATAACCCTCTGTATTGACATGCATTGGAGCAGCGCCCTTACTGAAACATAAGCGTGCAGTTAAAAGTGGATGCCCTCAGGTGGAACCGCGGTGATGTGCTCGTTCACACTAGCTAGTCTGTTCCAAAGTAGAGTCAGTTAGTTAGTTTTGTTTATGTTGTTTGGTTTGGCCAAGCCACTATATATGCTCCCTTCTGTATCTTTTTGGCAGGTTAGGTTTTTGTTGAGTTAACGTTGTGTCACATGTCTACAGTGTGTATTGAACCTAGTTTAATTTGGTTGACCTCTTTTAAAGGCCTACAGTAGTTCATTTAACTTTTAAACATTTTTGGGTAATAAAACCCTACATTTTGAACAAACAATCTCCTGTGTCTCCAGATCTCACTGCCTTGGTCCCTTACAATGATTTAAATGATCGCAAAACCGTCTGTGTCGGTGGAATTTGCTTTCACTACAGCTTAGTAAGCCCAGTTTAGAGTCGGTAACAACCAATACACTATGAAGCCCTGGCATGCATGAGGGTGAATGTTTCTCTTCTCGTTTTGTCAGTTTTCATCTGACACACACTATTACAACACTGAGCTGTTCTTCCTGGAGTCTCTCATCATGTGGGAGCTGTGGTGAGAGGTTGTGAGCTTGACTGACCCCTGTTAGACCGGATTAAAGATGCAGTATGCAGTTCTGGTGAAAAGAAAATGTTGACATTTGATCTTATCAACTTTTCAAATGATAACCCTTCCTCCTCTACTCCTGAAGCAACGTGTTGGCTGGAACAGCGTTTGGCTCAGTACAAACCACTTTGTTCATTTCCCATTCAGAGATCCAGGACTGTGTACAAACAACATTTGTTTGTTTTTGTTTTAGTACACACACTGAAAGGACTGCTGGGAGGCAAACAGCTATTTGCTGATATGACAGAAAGTGTATTGGATAAGAAATGCAGAGGGAATGACATTCTCTCACCTCAGATATGGACTGATCCTTTAACTTTCAAACTCAGTTACCACCATCATCGCTGTTTTTCTCGGCGTGGTCACACTGCTGAACTTGACCCAGTTTGTGGCTCTGCGCTGTAACTACGTTCCCGAGTAGAAGTGAAAACATGCCACCAGTGCCCAGTTGTTATGTGTGCACTGTGTGCATGTGCTCCTTCAGCCAAGACAGACGCAAGGGTTAGTGAGCTTGCCAACAAAGCCAACACATTTGCCAACAGCTGGTCAAAGCCTCCTGTCAGGGCCAGGCCACATTGAGCCATAGAGTCTGTTCAGTCGTGGAAGAGTCATACCATATGTTAAGTTGCATATGTCATGTGATATATATAGAGCAGCATACTGTATATGTATGCGCTTCAGAAACTGTATGATCTGTAGGCTGAGAGATGTAGGCTGTTGGCTTCTTAGTCACCTTTTTTTTTAAATGAGTTCAGTGAAGTCTCCATTATTGGTACTTTGTGTTTCTGCATGCGCCATTGTGCCTGAGAGAAGGATGTGGACATGCACTGTAATATGAGTCTGAAACAACAGTGACTCGATGAAAATGACTTTTCATAAGAGGTTTAATATGAAACAGGTTCAGCCCAGGGAATGTGCAGCATGTAGATGACCTTCCAACTCCAGTGTGTAAACTCAGTGATGTGCAGCCATCAGAATCCCTATAACTGAGTTTCATACATCCCAGACGGCATCTAAGCCAGTTCAGGGCCAGATCTTCATCCTCTCACATTAGGCTCTAGGCCTTGTGTCCCCCCATATGGGCAGGTCTCACAGGAAGCATAAATCAGTAGTAGTAATTCAACTGCATCCTTTGACGTGAGTTCATGAGCCATATCATGCCATTTCCACAGCGTGCCGTACACCCCACATAACCTTAACGTGTAAGCCGCGCTGACTGATATCTGCTTGATATGCTGCTCAGGATGGCCAGAGAGATCCCGCTAAGCCCACTGACTTTACTTCCAGCCACAGGGGACATGGCGCCCCAGGTCCACCCCACAAGCAATCAAGTTCTCATGGTTCTAAAAGCACCAGCAAGCTCTCACCTTTTAACCTTTGGAAGAGAACGTAAGGCCCGATGGGTTCACGTCGTTTCTCTGAGCAATCAATCATGTGGTAAAGGACTATTCAGTCTGTGGTGTACTGAAATAGGAACATAAGTACATAGATGTGTTCATTTTAAAAGGGATGGTGAGACACTAGGTAAAAAAAGCATCTACAGAGATCCCCTTATTGTACTGTTGAACACATTGGTCCATTTACTTATTTAATACATTCAAATGTATCTTTGCTAAAACCTAATTGTGTTTTACTGATAATTAGGACTAAACTGGGGTCTCAAAGTCTTAATTAAACAATAGCTATAAACAATACCAGTGGTACAAATCAGGTAATGTAAGGTCAAACCAGAAGTGGTATCAACCAGAAGCTACCATTTATTGTTTGAAGCCTGTTAACTTTGATAATGTGAATTTTTGGCAAAATAAATGTTTTACGACATGAATAATGTAAGCCTTTCTTTTAGGCTGACACTTTCTTAAATACCCAGGGCACGTCTATATATTTGTAATTTTAAAATGAGGAGGAGGAGGACTGAGCGCAGAAAGAAAACATTCCCTCGTGGCTTGAATTACTTCCATGACTGAAAAAAGTAAGACAAGAATCCGTCTTTTAAAAAACAATCCCTGGACTGAGGATTATTTGATCACACATAATAAGTCCAGCCACAAATGGTATTAAAGCTTAAAGCGCATATCCCTTGGATCCAGAACAAAGGCAGTTGACACTAGTGTGATTAATTATTCACGTCAAACTTGTCGAACTTTCTCCCCACCCCTTGTTTGAAAGCGTTCATATTGCTCAAAGATTTCAAAAACTCCCTCTGCTCCTCCCTCTGATTCTCATTATCTCTCTCCCCTCATCTCTCTCTCTCCCTCTCACACTATCTCCTTCTCTCTCTCCCCCATCTCTCTCTTTCTCTCCCTTCATCCCCTCATCTCTCTCTCTTCTTATCTCTCTCTCCCCTCATCTCTCTCTCTCTCTCTCTCTCTCTCTCTCTCTCTCACACACACATTTTGCAGATTTCTCTGGAAATGTATAGCATGCCAGGTCAGAAGCTCTCATGTGATGTTTGAAAATCATTTTAACCTTTTGATGTGGGGGCTCTTCATGATGCATCTCATCTGTGTATCTGTGGTCTCAGATGATTTTCGGGGGAGCTGACAGCCCTCGGAGCCGGATGTGCTGTACGTCCACGTGTGTGAGAGTAAGCTGCTGCTCATGCGGATACTGTATGTGTTAGTGTTACTGGAGTACTGGTTCCAGTTCATCATCACAGATGATCGTCAACTCACGGCTCTGGTTCAGGTCCGCTCCAGTCCAGACTTCTGCGTCTGCGTCTGCGTCTGCGTCTGCGATTGCGTCTGCGTCTGCTTCAGTATGCTGTGATGATGTTCCCTTTTCCTTGCGACTGCAGGCCCTCTTCATTTCTCCCCCCCAGCTTTGGGACCACGGAGCCTTGACATACACAATTTTGTCAGGGATTAACCGGCAGCGCTTAAAGGGATTGTCGGATTTCACAGATTACCGTCCTGACATTTGTAAATAAACAGTGGAATTTGTGCTCTGCAGATCATGACTTAATCAGCCGGGCGGATTAAACCCAACATACCAATAAATTAATTAAAAGATGCTGACTCCAGCTTTAACAGGAAGCTGTGGAAAACTGCTGTGTACAGGCGATTGCCTACCCATTGCATCATGGTGGAACAGGGAGCTACAGTTTGCACATGAGAGACTGCTTGAAAAAAAAAATACAGGAGATTAGGCGTTATGTTAATAGGCATTCACTGTACATAGCTCACTCATTATCTGATCTGGATCCTTATAGAGGATTTGAACCGGAGAAGGCTCTATATACACTTTAGAATGTGATTTACTGGGAGCTTGTTTTCCTTCTGGATTGAGTTTATGGAGTGTAAGGGGGGGGGAAATATGCTTTATGGAATTTACGGAATGTTATGCCACTTTACTAAGGATGTGCATAATAATGTCTGCCTTTGAGAATGAGAGGAGAATTCTAATGAAGCTCTATCTGGCCACTGAGTCTTTGACCTCTCTCTGATTCACACAGTGGAGAAACAGGATCTGGGTCAAAGAGGTGAACATCTGGCCATGGCACACTGCCAGCCATTTGTTCGAGTGAATTTTTTGGTAGATATGTTCGCAAAAAAAATTCCTTGGAACGGCTCTCCTTTCCCTGTCCCCCATAAACAACACCCTTTTTTTAGGTTCCAAGAATTCTTTTTGCGTGCTGTTTTCTTTCAGCCCAAGCTGCCCAGGGCCTTTGTTACAAAGGCATCTCTTAAAGGATATATAAATCAGCTGTGTTTTATAAGGACTTTGTTCTTCAAAGCTTGTCACTATTTCTCTCTCTCTCTCTCTCTCTCTCTCCACCAGTCCCCACACCCCCCCCCCTTCTGGCCGTTTCTTTTCAGACAACACTGACAATCCACTGAAGAGCGTCTTTTAAAATAGAGAGACGTGGAACCAAGCTGTCGGGGGTTCTAACAGCCCCCTTGACGCTGCAGTCTTGAGAGGACAGCACCTTTGTGTCTGGATGCAACACAGAATTAGGAACAGAGGGAACAGCCCGTATGGGAAAAGGGCTGTAAACCTATAGGAATCATACCTGTCATGTACAATACTTGCATGATAACTCTTTAGAGCTTGCATATACATGTCATACTAAAATGACATAATGCACTTCAACTTATGATATGAAAAATACTGAGTAACTGCTCTATTCCGTGTCTCATATTGTGGCATGGACCTTTAAATGCCGCTAGTAACTGGCATTATTGGACCAGTATACCTTTATGGCAGGAGCTACTCACAGATATGCTTCACAGTATCTGGAATGCCAAGTAGTTCTAATAATATGTGAGACATTTTTCTCTCGTAACCTCTGTACCCTGGGGGTCATATGGGAAATTAAGGGTGGTGGGGGTGGGCTAACAGAAAACTTCATGCTTCTGAAGAGTCTTCTGCTCTCCCCTCAGGATACACACACACACACACACACACACACACACACTCACACACACACACACACACACAGACACACACACACACACACACACACACACACACACAAGCACCTGTCCCCCACCCTACCCCTCAGATCCTAATGGGCTCCTTCAATGCGATTCATCCAGGATTGCATTTTTAAGCTCAGATGTCTTCCCTGGTCATTTGGCTGCAGCCATCCCAGTTCATTTCCAATTCTGCGCCGGCGTGTCGTTGGGTTCTGCAGCTCTCAGATAAAGCTGGGTCGGGGTGTAACAGCTTGTGTCCGTCACCCTTCCTCATAGCTGCTCTCGGGGCACAAGGTGCCTCCCCCCTTGGCTTTATCCTCCGCTCACCTCACTGCTCCCTCTGTCAGGAGCATCTGGGGATTATTTTCCACCGAAGGCTTTCCAGCTTTTCATTTCCTCCTCCTGTGTGCTTTTTTCACCCTATTTGGTGTGCTCTGTGAACCAACACTCTCCTTTTAATGCTTTACGCACTAAACAAGAGCCAGTTACTCACTCACTCACACACATAAACCACTTGATTAATGCACTCGGTTTTGGCAATGCTTTCAATCGTGCTGTCGTTCACCTTTTTCATAAAAGTCGTGATAATATCTGGTAAGATTCGGTGCATTCTAGGCCAGATAATACATTTGCCAGTACCTCTTATGAGATATATTCATGTAATAGTTTTGTTACTGTTATTATTCTGTTAAAAGGATTAATTCTTTATTAAAGCACATAATGTTATCAATGGTCTGTGTCACAGCACCTAGGAAATGTGACTTGCACTTGGGGAAGATGGACCTCATTACAGTTTGCACAAAGTTTGTGCACCCTCCAAATGCTCCTGGGAAGCCAAGTACACTTTCACAGCCAGGCAGAAGTGGCAGGTGATGAAAATAGAGGTTTAGGGTGTCCCAATCTTGAGCTAGATAAATAGTTCTAGTAGATTAGAGATGAATAGTATTACAGTTTTTGTTTTTGTTTTTTTGTTCAGGGAACATTCAGAGAACAATGTGGCCGCTCTGCCACCCTACGCCCAGCCCAGCTCCATCCCCTCCAACACAGACTACGCTGGACTCCACACCTGACCTGACGAGGGAAGAGATGGTCCTGGTCTGGCCCTCATTTGGGCTCAGAGCCAACCACAGCAGATGACCAGAGACCGCAGATGGGAGGTCACCCTTAAGCCTGTAAGTAACAACATGAGGCCCTGGGGTAATATGACTAACATGGAGAGAGACTAGTAGCTGAGAGAGATTAAGCTGTGAAATGCTTGGGTTGGGTTTGTTTAGTTTAACCAGAGAGTCCAGTTCTGAACAGGTGATGATTCACTACTGCCTGGTGAAAAGGGGAATAGAGAGGCCAGCTGTGTCAAGTAGAAGCGTGTATGTCGAGATAAACTGGTAGCCTTGGGAGGATTGGACTGTAAGATGCTTGGGTTCCGTTTATTTAGTTTGCTATAGATTCTTTGTTGTACATGGGGATGACTCACTGCCAGTGTATGAGATACTTCAGTAGACTCCACACGGCACAGATGCCTGATCTCCGCCTTTGATCCAAGCTATGACACATTAAAAGTAATCTGAAAGAAGTCGACTACCTTGAAGCTTGTCACTGCAGAAATATCTAGGCCTGTCCTCTGTAGATTTCCTCTCGCTTGTACAGACATTACCTTGGATTGGGTAATCACTCCTCAAGCACACTTATGTACGAAGGAACTCAATTTGAGGCCATAGCCAAACAAAAAAAGAAGAAAAAGTGCAGTCTAGAGTCTAATTAAGCAAATAGCAATAATATCTAGGAAAAATATATTTGCTTATTTAGTACTATGTGCAAACACTAAGCGCAGACATTGATTGGTCAACTCAGCTCAATTCTCCCACACACCACATGGTATCTCTTGTCCATGCTGCATGAGACACTGCTTGTTGCCTGGTATGCCCTTTGCCCAACGTTTAAATGTGGGCCCAGTGACTGAAACGTGTAACCAGGAAATACAGCTGCAAGCAGTTGCAGCAGTTTTCTGAGAATACTGATAATTGGTCCTCTATAAAGCCCACTAACGGGGATGTTTACCTCAAGGCTGTTTTGTGATTAGCCACTAATTGGCTTGTTAGCTAGATGTCCAAGAGAGCAACCGATACCACAATGGATTCAGCCCTTTTCCTGCTTTCTAGATTGTACAAATTAGTGACACCATATAACAACAAGCTTTCTGCCCTCTCTCAGTGCGGATATGCTGGTTCACAACTTGCTTTTCACTGGATGATGCCAACCCAGACACACAAAAATAGACTGGGACTTTTATGTTGTTTTGGTTCTGTTGATCTTCCATGACATGAGTTATGACATTGTACCTTGGACAGGACTCTTGAGAGGTGAAGTTTTAAGGGGGAAAAATAGCTCCAGACTCGTCCAGATGTCTGTGCCATTGCCAGGGAGTCGGCCCAGACACACTCCGTCTGATTACGGGCCGATTCTGGCCTACCTCCGGAAAGGATCTGGCCCACTTCAGGGCCTAATCTGTTACACCCTTGGCCTCCAGCTGTTTTTGCTGCGGACCTTTTTGGGGGGAAAGATCTGTAGTCTCGGGTTCCTTATTTATAGTGACTGTTTCGAAGCGCCTGAGAAGCGCTAAGAAGGATCCACCTCAGTGTGTGTGCAATTTGCCTGTTTTGAAGTTGCAATGCACTGTCGCTGTCTTGCATTAACAATAATGAACAGAGACAAAGGGAACCCTGGGAAGGCGTTTTGTGTAGCGTTCCCCTCTGTAAGGCACTAGGTTTTTGCTTTTTTTTTCTCTACAAACACTATTTATGGAAGAGAGTGTTTCGCTGTATTTCCTTGGCATTGTTTGTTGCCATCATTGCTTTGGAACAGATGGCATGCAATTGCTTGTGTACACTCTAAGCACCGGCCCCGACAAGGCTCCAGATGCTATGTGAATCCAAGGCCGTCCTCAAGTGAACCGCTGCCCCATCCTGACTCTCAGAGCTGGACACGGCTTCTTTAGTTTGACAGGTTTAACCCAACTGTCAGCGGGTCATTGGTTGGTCTTGTTGTTGGTCCTTATGTAAGGACCTTTAAAATAGGTGTTATTAATATTATATATTATAATAGTATATGTTCCTTGTATTGTTCATAGCGCTGCCCTGATTTCATATGTCCATTAACTATGCCTTTATTACAGCACTGTGTTCTTCCCCATGTCACTACAATCAGGGGCGCCTGCAGGAATTAATGCTATGGTACGCACACCCATCACCCCCCCCCCGCAAAAAAAAAAAATCACTCGTGAACAATATTTGTCCGTTTTAAAAAGTAGCCTACATAGCATAACAACATCCACATGCAATAATACAACGACAATGTCTACAATGACCTATTCATTTGGACAACTTGATACAGCCCTACAGGCTAAAGTTACCTTTAGTTTTGTTCTAGCGTAACGTGACGTCTGGCTTTAGTGCAGTCTAACGTTCTGACAAGCACACCAATTGCCTACCTTGTTCTTGCCCATCTGGAATAACTCCTAGCTTTGCTGCCTCCATCCTTTCTGTTTTCGTTGTTTAAACTTGTGATATCCATGATGAGTATTGAGTTAGTGAATTAGCTCAACATTGTGTGCTGATAACCATATATAGATAGCCGAGTAAAAGAAAACAACAAGTAGCCTATTGCGTGTCTGCGTGCGTATTCTCTCTCCTGCTCAAACAAAATGTGTGCACGTTAATTTTGATAACGTGTTCACTAACTTTACGTAATAGAAAATGGTAAATAGCCTAATGGCATGCAGCTAAAGGGATACTGTGCATAGTTGGGAAGGTATGGTAGGCCAATTTGGTGTGAATACACACACACACAAGGGAAATTTTCTGTTGTTGAGTAGCTTGATGGTACACACAGTGCGTACGGACGTACCTGCAGGCGCGCCTGACTACAATGTCCACAATGCTTTATGTTTTAAAGGTAAACTATGCAGTATTGGCAATTTCCTTACTGTTTTCTCGGTTTTTGCTTCTTTTTAGCTGGCTCTGTCATGACGAATGTCTGAGAAACTCTAGCCGGTGCCTGGCGTGTATGTGTATTTGAATGCAGTAAAGCAATTCGTTACACTCGTTATACTTCCTGACACTGAGGCCGTCGGCCCGCCGGCCCACAGTTGCAAGGGTGGTTTTTCCGCTCACAGGCACTAAGGGGAAGCGAGAAGGCCACCATTCACCCCGAAAAAAGTCATATAACCATTCCAATGACTCTGTGAGCTGTTAAATTAAGCTAAATTAAGCTAAAAAACTAGCATATTAAGATAAAAAACCTGCATAGTGTGCCTTTAAATATAGATATGGAATTCTGTAGAGACCAATCGGATTTGTTTGCTCTCTGTGTTTTATTTGAATTTTATATGTAAGGGATGTATAGAATGCCGGTCATTATTGGGAAAATAAGTCCCGACAGAGCCAGTGGTGGCTCTCTGGTGGGCCCAGCACCAGAGAACAAGATGCTTTCCTTCTTCAGCGTTAGCTGGCATCAGGAAGACTTGACTGTAAACCCTTCGACGTCAGCAGTCTAGCGGCAGGAGATGTCCGTGATTGTTGTCGTCCTCCGGTGGGCCCAGCACTGGAGGAAAGAATGAGTCCCTCTCAGGCACAGGCAGTCCGTAGAGGTGAATTCAATAGCCAAGGCGACAGCAGGTACAGTATATGTCCTTGAGGGGAGTGTACCTATGTTCCCCGCTTTGTATGGGACCAGGGAACATGGGACCCTTTTTTAAAACCCTAACCATAACCCTAACCCTAACCCCGAGCGGCGAACATAGGACCCGGGGAACATAGGGATGACCCACGGGAAGCTGCTTACAATACTGGCTTAAAACAATGCATGCTAGACTTCATACAAGGCATTTTTTTGCATCCCAGCATGCATTGCTTTAAGCCAGCGCTGTAAGTGGCTACCTCAAGATGAACGCACCCTGTGCCCCCTCACCTGGTCCTGATTATTAAGGGCAGTTCACACCAAGAACGATAACAATAATGACAAAGAATGTCGTTCTAGCTAATGTGAATGACGATGTCCACACATAAACTATAAGGATAACAACATGAAAAACAATATCATTAGTGATTTTGAGAACGATAAAAAGCTGAGAGCCAATCAGAATCCGTCAAATGTTAGCCATCTCATTAATCAACACGAAGAGAGACTTTACTTATACTTAGTCAGTGTGGACACTTTTATCGTTATAGTTATCTATAGTTATCTTTCCTGGTATGAACCTTTAGTCTGGTTGGTCCCTGCCTTATGTTCACCTGTGTCTAGTTGACTTGTTTAGTCCTATGTATTTAAACCCTCGTCCACCTACTGTATCCTCCACTTACTGTACCTGTTCATTGACTTTGCTCCTCAACAGGGATTAGATTGCTAAAATATGGCAAAAGTTCAGTTCCATTTCACCTGACAGTATAGATAAACATTTATGAAAGAAGAGCATACTGTTCTCTGGCCGCTTTATCTAAGTGTTTAGGTGTTTATGACATTAATAAACACACCATTTCCCAGCTTCACAAAGGGGGCAGACTATTTACACAGGCTGATCTTGGCCTTGGTCATCATTTGTGTCATCATTTGTATATGGCAACTGTTCAGAAAGAGCTGTGCATTGATCTGCCTGATCTGTCACTGCCTTTCCATCCAACTTATTTGCCTATTTTAAAACACATTTGTGAACATTTGGCTTGAAGAAATGTGAGTGTATGTGTCATTCCATCCACTGCGTTGTACAAATTTAACACGGACACTCTCCCAGTCATGGGAGAAATTGTGAACAGCTGTCGGTTCAAAACTCGAGGTTGTCAAAAGTCCATGTCTGTTTACAATTATCCCCATTTGTTGTCCTACATGTTGTAAACAAAAAAAACTTTTCGGAGCTTTCGGACCAGTATAACAGCATGCGAGTTCACCACATGAGTCTGGTTGAGACCATTTCTGTTTGCGTGTATCAAGCTAAATATTTCAGTGTGAATCTGAGAGTAATGACCACTTTTTGACCGATACAATTAACTGAACCAAGAAGTCAAATGCACGATGGTTCGATTCCAATGGTTTGCGGGTGTGAAAAGACACATAACAGTGATTTGATGATGATTTGTGTAAGGGGCATTATCAAGGGGTTTACAGAACAGTCATAAGCTGCTTCTGGGACACAGTCGAGCCACAACCTTTCCAAATCCTGCTGCATCCTGCGAAAGAGTAGCATCCTAGTCTCCTTAATCTGGTCCTCACTGAGACCAAATTTTACACCACTACATTACATTACATTACATTTCATCTAATTAGTCTCTCCCAACATGACATTGTTAATACACAGATATAACAGATTGGCCCCACCCCCCTTCACCCCTGAGAAGCACACATCCATGACATCCCTCGTTAAATACTCATCAAGCGTGCCAGGCTTGGAGTGCTTTGAAAGGCGCATCAGCTAGAAATCCAATTCAAAACATCCCTGCAATGGATTACTATGACCTTTTGGTTGCTAGGGCACATGGCTAATTCTAATATGTAACTATGACAACCCTTTACCTCTGTGTGAGGGCATGACGCACAGTGCTTATCGATTGTGCAGTGTCCATCCTTTGTATACTCATACACCCTAACCACTGCTTCAGACAGAGGTCCAAGTCTCTCCAGGTTATTTCTGTAGACACCTTGGTAGATGTAGACATCTTCACTACTGTAACCTTGCCTTAATCAGAGGATAATGTCTTGCCTAGGGTAGACTGAATGACTAGACAGAGGCTGATTTACCACATTACAAAAATTGATTTGATTTACAAACACTATTATTTTCAAAGTTCCAAGTTCCAGTTCTTGCGTGCGCAAGCCATTGACAATGATGGGTTTCAGCGCTGCCGCTTGCGTGTACTGTACAATGTGAAGCCCCCTTAAGATAGCCAGGCCATAGGCTACAGAGATGAGGCGCGCTACTGGCACAACTGCACACAGTCACTTGCCGAGACAACACCTGGTGGAGCAATGACTCGTTCCCTCAAAAGGAAATGAACGGCACAGCATATGGCTTCGGAGGGACAGCTACTAGAAAACAATGCAGACACCAAACAATTCTCCCAGCAAGACAGCACAGGTGATCTTCGCGGGTTCATTAATTAAAAAAAAAAAAGGGGTTGGTCAGGTAAGCCTCGCAGCCAGATGAAGGCGGAGATAGACAGGTATCTTGGGACATGAAGTACACTTATCTACCTGTTACACTTCAGACACAAAAATGCAACAGCCATTTAGCAAAAGACAAGTAGGTGGCTTTTGTTCGGTCTCTTGCTTGTGCTTGCATTTACGAAGACTGAAAGGATAAAATAAGAAACACTTTATCTCAGCGGTGTGAAAACTTGCTCCACGTGGCCGGAATGGCTAGCCTGGCCCCGCCCAACAAAGAGGGGAAGACGAAACCGAAACTTATTGTGATAAACAGAAGCAGCAACACCTACAAACGTCAACAAATACAGTTAGAAAAATGCACAGGTGATGGACAAGAGATTGTTTCCCGACTGTTGATGTCAGGCTTGGCATTTCATAATTTTAGGGGCAAGGCCACTTGGCCTTCAGATGGGCATATTTGGTGGGGGGCACAAAGGCTAACTATAAAGTAGGCTACATAAAAATGATTAAAGTTATATTTAGCCTACTCACAGCAGCCAACCTGCATCAGCAAATCCCTTTCAGGCGACGGCCATATTGGATTTGGCCACCATCTTGGTCTCAGGGAGCATTGGCTCGGGAGCCCTGGCTAAATCATTTCAGTATGCCCTCAGCTGCATCTGTGCCAAATTTGGTGCTTGTAGAAGAATTTTCACGAACAATGGGGTGTAAGGCCCCATACTACAGCCAAAACTGCTTTTTTGGACAGCGGCCATATTGGAATAGGAAGAATAAGGGGTCCAGATGCACCGGGTCATAAATATTAACATTCCTATGATCAATTAACATTCCCATGAACAATTAAGCTGAAAAAGATATCAGGTTTGGAACCCTTTTCGGGCAGCGGCCATATTGGATTTGGCTGCCATCTTGGCCCCAAGGGTCGCTGGCTCCGGCACCCTAGCTAAATCATTTCTGTATGACCTGAGCTACATCTGTGCCAAACATTTTTTTTCAAATTGAGACTTCCCTGACTTTATTCACTTCACTCTATTCCTTTACAGGCTACAAAATGGCAAAACAGGGACAGACTCAAGATGAAGGGTTTTTCTAAATGGGAAGACCCTTATATGTATGTGCACCCAGTGTACAAAGACACAGGTAATAAAAAGATAAACATGGTTCTATTACACAAGGTTCTTACAAACCAGTAATTCAGGTTGTCTGTATTCATCTGTGCAAGTGCTCCTGAGGCTCCATTATACGTATCATTTCATTCCATATCATTTCATTATACACTGCCATATGCTACAGTATATGAATATCTATTTTCAGCATTGTTATAACTAAAGCCTTCTTGTATTGTTAACTGAGTGCGCGTGATTTTGTTTACAGCAAAATTGTTGCCACTGGAGAAGTGAGATGTTTAGATTGCACTATTGCATCTGTTATGCAAGATATTTAAAGCTGAATTGTTTTAAAAGATGAACAGAAATAAGGCATTTGAGATCCTCAAATTTTGTGGGCGGGGTCATTTCAGGCTGCCTTCCAGGTTTAAACCAATGATTCTAGAACAGAGCTCGGTTCTAGATTCTTTGGTTTAAACATTCAAATGGCCAAATGGTCAACAGCCTGTTCTGATAGCAGGTCGCGTGGCTATGCCAGGCTAGCTAAGTCTAGTTATTCATACTAACAAAACGATCTGTCTATCCAACATAATCACATATTTTGAAGTATAGTCAGATATGTTTCATGACTCTGATCATGAAACTACCCTTAACCGAAGATGTAACAATGAATTACTGGGATTATGTCAAACACAAATGTATTACTGGGATTATGTCAAACGCAAATGACTGTCTTCCTTTGCAGATTATTTCTGTGATTTTGTATCCAAAATCACAAATCAAATCTTGTCCAGATGGGAGCTTCTCCCTCTGTCCCTCCCTCCCTCTGTCGTCATAGATGGACAGCCTCCTCTGGGCTTCTCCGAGACCCGAGGCCAAGCCACGTCTCCAGGCTGGGTCTCCAGGCCACGTCTCCAGGCTGGGTCTCCAGGCCACTTCTCCAGGCTGGGTCTCCAGGCCACTTCTCCAGGCCACTTCTCCAGGCTGGGTCTCCAGGCCACTTCTCCAGGCTGGGTCTCTAGGCTGGGTCTCTAGGCTGGGTCTCTAGGCCACTTCTCCAGGCTGGGTCTCCAGGCTGGGTCTCTAGGCTGGGTTTCTAGGCCACTTCTCTAGGCTGGGTCTCCAGGCCACTTCTCCAGGCTGGGTCTCCAGGCCTCGGCAGCTGAAAGCAGAGTGAGCCCTCAGAGAGCCTCCCACATGTGAGATCAAAATGAGAGTTGTTTGTGAGCAGTTGAGTTGGGGGGTGTGAGTCCTGTTACTAGCTGATTGTTGTAGATTCATAGTTATTGTTGAAATGTTGAAAGCATTAGGTTACACAATATATATCATTCAGTTTGTTGTGGTGACATTTGTTTTCAATGAATACTTTCCACATGACTCACATGTTTTTTTTTTTATTCTGTTTAAATTATGTTGAAGTTGTTGTTCTGAAGACGTATTTGCTAGTTGTACTCCTAATTTCAAATATATTTATCACAATATGTGTGAACTATGACGTTATTTATCACTGTGACATTTTAAGGTATAACACACAACTAAATAATGTACCTGATGACAGCTGACCTAGGTGGCCTAGGGCAGTGGGTGGCCTACAGTACATCTAATGGCTTGTGTGAATACATTATCATCAGATTGTACAGAACCATTAAATGTAACAGATCAATTTAAATAGAATAAAAGACGTCGGTTTACAGCTTGGAGCTGTGTTAGTACAGAGGAGGTGAGATGTTTAATATCAAACACAGGTTTTTTTTTCAGAGAACACTAGACATAGTGTGCCAACACGATCATGACCACTCCAGGAAAAAACTGTAGAGTGCAGTCTGAACACCACCATGCTCACCAGGGCCTCCATGAACACGCACCTATCCCTCATCTCCCCTGAGTGCTCCATCTCTCTGTCACACGCACACGCGCACACACACACACACACACACACACACACACACACACACACACACACACACACACACGAGTGATGTGAAATGACTGCTTGTTCTTTCTCACCTCTGCCGGGCTGCACATCGTGCACTGCCTGGAGTGGTTTCACCTGGTTATGTTTGCATCAGTGCCGCGCCACGCCGGGCCACACTGCACCACTCTACTGTGGCGGTAAGCGTCGTCGCTGCATAATGGCAGCGAGGTTGTCACAGCTGTGGCACGCAGTGTTTTCCATCGGGCTGCCTAATTAGATTACATACAGCGATCTATTCCCCCGGCTGTGCTTGATGGCTTTAAATGGGCCACCCATGTCAAAAAATCTCTTACTTACTCACCTTCTCCCTCCACCTACCCCCCCCCACCCCCCCCTCTCACACACACACACACATCCTATGCTTTTCAGCCCTTGTTGCCCTACTGATCATGGGCGGGTGAAAGATTAATGGGCCTCTCTCTCTCCAAGGGGTCGTCTCGGTTTCCGTGTTGCCGTGGTGCGCTGTTCTGCATCTCATGCAGGCCACGCGTGTTGTGAACGTCCTCCGCGTCTCGGCCGGTAAATGATTCAGAAGCTACATGATCAAAGTCAGCCCAAGATGTAGTGTGTGGTCGGCGAAGCACTCGCGCTCTGTGCATGCATGCTCCGACAACCCCACGACCAACCCCCCTTTGCCCCATGCCCTCATACCCACCCACCACCACCCTCAACCCTTCTCCGTGCAGACGTGAAGCGGAAAACGCAAACGGTGGATTAATCTCCGCTTTACATCTTGGAACGTGGCTTCCTCTCTCTCCGATGCAGAGCACTGGAGGCAGGGGCTGGGAGAGCGTGGGAGAGAGAGAGAGGTCCCTGTTTGCATTTGAAGAAACCATTAACAATTAAGTGTGAGAATGAAGAATGAACTCGAGTCAGCGTGAGGCTGCACGGAAAGGCAGATATCACCTGAAATAGTAATGTGTTTGTCGACGAATCTGTCAACTCTGTGATCCAGTGGCTGTTGAGAGAGGCACAGCTTTTGATATGAGACTCCTCAAAAAAAAGAAGAAACAAAAAAACTGGGACCAGACCAGTTTTTCCGCAAATTGATTTTAAAAAAAATAACAACAACGCTTATTTGCACTTGTTTTGGGCAGGCCTCTCGAGGTTCTGCTTTGGCTCACACTAAAAAGGAGGGGACCATCGGTGATGGGCGCCTGCCCAGTGTGTGTGCGAAAGGGAAGCTGGCAAGAGGCAGACATGTCTGGACGAGGCCTGTGCGCTCGTGCCAAGAGCAGCACTGTGGGAATCCTGCAGGATTTCAGTCTGCCCAGGAAAAGCCAAGAACCCCAGTCCAAGAAAGAGGGAAAGGGATGGGGTGAGAGAGAGACACAGAAAGAGGAGTGTTTTTAGAGAGAGAAAGAGAGAGCAAGAGAGAGAGAGATGTGAGAGAGGAACGAGGTAGGGTGAAGCAATGGAATCTGGTCCGCGGATTTTGTCCCTGCCGGAAAATAATTTCTTCTGTTCCAAAGCATTTCTTTCTCTCTTTCTCTCTCTCTGCCTGTCTCTCAAATTCAAATTCAAAGTTGCTTTATTAGCATGACTGCATGGGAACAGTGTTGCCAAAGCTGTTGTTACATACAACATAACAAACAAGAACATAAGACCATAGGACAAAAAACAAAAACAGAAAATACATAAGAAGAGGTGGGTACATCAGTGTGGGGTGGACAAAAATATCTAAAATTAACAGCAGTAAAGAACAAGAGTAATACTGTAATAGTGTGATGTGAAGTGTGTGTGTGTGTGTGTGTGTGTGTGTACATACTTGTGTGTGTGCGCGCGTGTGTGTGTGTCACAGACACACATATGTTTTAGTCCCTCAGATCCTCACATTTCAAGATAAATTGTGCTGCTAAGGCAGCAGAGGGCCCTTCACCAAGAAGTATGGCCATTTTTTCATCATTGTCAAAATCTTGAAAGTGTGGGATAACTATTTGGAATTTGGGGGAAAATGTCTGTCTTACATTTTTGTATTTTTCTCTCTCTTTGTCTGTCTGTCTCTGCTTCTCTCTCCCTTTGTGTCTCTCTCTCCTCTGATATTGTTGACAGCCAGACGTAATGATTAAAAAAAGTTTGCAGGAAGTCAAAAAGTGAAAGGTGTTTTTGTAGTCTGCTTGTTTGTGTCTATGTTTGTGTGTGAGAGAGATAGGGTGTTTATGCATGCATGCGTTTGTGTGTGCGTATGTGCGTGCATGTGTGTGTTTGCGTGTGTGCGTGCGTGTATATGTGTGTGCATGCGTGTATGTGTGTGTGTGTGTGTGTGTGCGTGCGTGAGCGTGCGTGTGTTTGTATGTACTGATGGGGATCTCATCTCTTCATTGCAACACTATCTAGAAATACATGCCCCCTTCTACCAGCGGCGCCTTGTTTATTTGGGCTAATTATTTCCCTTCCTTACTCTGTACGCCTCTGCCGCTGCTGCCGCTGCTATCCGTGTGTATGTGCAAGGCCTTTCTAGAGGTAAATTTAGGCCATCCTGCATGTGGAAAAACAGCTTCATGCTGCCACTCAGCAGGACGTACCTTTGATTGGCAAAAGGACTGGCAGGTTTGCATGTGCGGCCTCCCAAACACAACATCCAGTGGCGTGCAAGCGTGCTCTCATTTCAACAGGCAATCAAACTACTGAAAAGACACACAGAAACGTACCTAACACCAACCAAAACATGGTTAAAGGCTTGCTTGCATGCTAAACTCATGCCCTTTGGAAATATAGTTGGCAATGTCATGCTGTGAAACCTTTTTCGCTGAATGGCCTGACCAGACCACAAAAGGGCAAACTGTGTCGTGTTGGAACAAGTGTGTTTATCTGTCGTTCAGATGACCATATATCATAAAAAGTGTTTTAAAGATCAAGCCAAGTGGTGAATCTCTTTAAGCTGAAAACTCCTAGGTGGAATCTCACCTCACTTATTACTAAAATACGTCAAAAAGATACTTTGTACAACCACACTGAAATGAAATGGCTGTAAGGTGATCCAGAAAATGTAAAATGGCCTATTTTGATCTCAAAGGAGTTATTGAATCTTTTCAGATTGATCTCTCAAGTATCAAGTTCTACCAGAGATTTCCCAGGTCCCAGTAACTCAGTCCAGGTGTTTTGTGACTGTCCACTCCTGATACCTGGACCATAACAGATGTGTATCATTACAGGCTGTTGCTTTTGGATTGGCCGGTGTTCTCTCGAGCCCTTGTGTGATCCCAGTAGAAATGGGAGGTGAACTAATGGGCTGCAGTTCTTCCCCAGCGCAGCGTGAGAAGGCGGTGCCTGGATGCAGCGCTGCCTCGTGCCTCTTGTTTTCATTTGAACCTCTGAATCCTGTTTTTTTTTTTTTTTTTACGCACAGAGCCATCTGTGTAAACAGTTAAGGAATACCTCACATAAGCATGTCAGCTAGTGATATAGAGAGTGAGAAATGGAAAGAGACAGATATGGAGAGAGAGAGAGAGGGAGGTCATGGAGAGACGATACAGAAGTGGAGAAATGGGGCATCCATGAGAGGAGAAAGACAACAAGGGAGAGATGAAACTGAGGGGTGGCAGGGAAGCAATCAGAGAATGGAGGTTCCACTTGAACTGGGCTAAGAGAGAGTGTGTGAGGCAAGGAAGAGTTGCACAGTGAAGGAAGGCTGCATTCTTCCTGCTCATGGGTATGTGTGTGTGTGTGTGTGTGTGTGTGTGAGAGAGAGACAGAGAGATTGTGTGTGTGTGTGTGTGTGCCAGAGTGGGCCAGAGCTTTTGGTGCATGGACTCAGGCCTCTTTTGGTCATTTGTGGACTGAGTCCAGGGTACAGCGTGTTCTTGGCCAGCATGGACAACTAAGCTACAATATCCAAAATCCTAAGCAAACCTCTAAGGCAAAACCCTCTTCAGTTCTCCTTCTCTCGCTCCTTCTCCCTCTCTGTCTGGCTCTATATCACTTTCAGTGTCTCTCCCTTCTTCCCCCCTTTTTTATCTCTTGGTCTTTTTATCTCTGTCTCCGTGCGTGCCTCCCGACTGCTTCCTTGTTTTCTGTCTCCCTCTCTCCTTCCAAGTCCACATCCGCATTGTGGAGATCACCACGGAGACTTCTCTCCATATCGTGCTCATCTGTTGCTCTTCTCTGTGTCCATCACCTACGAGGCTCAGCAGGCTGGACAAACATTTCCCCGTCCCGTAAACCTGCCCTCCTGCCCTGAGCGTTTCCATTGAGGGACTTGAGGTGACGATAACTTTTCTCCATGTTGTATTGGTTATGATAACAGATTAAACGGTTTATGATAACAGATTAAACGGTTTATTTGACTTTCCTTATGTAACTGCTGCACCATGTCTTTACGGTGTATTCTGACTGTCAGATGTGGTCAGTTCAAGAGAAGCATCTAGAGACCCTTTGGTTTAATCTATATGCAGTTGATGCAATTATTCCTGACCTTGGCCTATTTAAGAGAAGGAAGCTGTCAACCATTGCACTTAACACAGACTGTGTTAAAATGCCACATTGATGGATTTGTGAAAGGTTTATTTTCCACCTTGGTGGTCAGGGTTTTAGAATCCACCTACAGTATTTGTCTTCACTTAACTGTTTCTCTGTAACCATGGGAACCCTGTTCGTTTTCCCTTTCATCCGTCTGAAAGGGATGTATAGCACTGCACCACTTCCCCCTCTGTAGTAACAAGCCTGGCAACCACCAATTTGTTTTTCTTTTCTTTTTTCCACTCGTTCAACAATTCTTTGAAAGCAAGTGCAACTGTTATGTTTCTTAAGCGATAATGACACATTTGAAATGGTGTTAAGAGGTACAAACAAGGGCAGCATTGACTGTGCAAATATGAATATGAATCGGCACACACCATTTCTGACCTAGGAAGAGCCCATAAATACTTCTGTTTAGCCGGATTAACGTCACTGGGTTTAGCTTGGACTTGCGATCAAAAAACGTCTGGTGCCAACATCCCCAGCTCTGTAAAAAGGGGAAAGTGGCTCCGACCAGCTATGTACCGTTCCTGTGTTGCCTTAGGGCAGAGCAGAGGTATGCAGCGGAGGGTGTGAGTTTGAGCTCAAACACAACAAGATATTGCTAGACTGCATGTTGTCATGATGTCGTTGTGGATCAGTAGAGTTTTGTGTTTTGAAACATTTCCCCCATGTTTGTGCTAATAGGATTTATCAGAGTGCTTCACAACAGCCATACAAGGAGGCAGAGATGAAAAACAAAGTGTGTGTGTGTGAGAGAGAGAGAGAGAAAGAGAGAGGGACAGAGAGAGAGAGCGAGAGAGAGACAGAGAAAAGAGAGAGAGACAGAGAGAGAAGAGAGAGAGAGAAAGAGAGAGGGAGAAGAGAGATGGAGGGAGGGAGGGAGAGTCCTCTGGAACGCGATACCTCCAGTTCATAATCTCTGGCCATTCTATTGTTGCTTTGTTGGGCTGTTTTTCCCCGGTGCTGATGTAGGTAATGAAAAGTCAGAACACTATGTGTGGTTCCATCATTTTTACTTGCTTCGCTCCAAAACAGGCTTGGGAGCAGCAGGAAGTTTACCCTGATATTAAAAGACTCTCACTCACTAACTCACCGGCAGCTTGGCAATAAATGCATCATCTGTTTCAGTTGGTTTTCTGCACACTGGTCGAAATGACTCCCACAGAGACTCCTGGACTAACAGATGGAATTACAATACAATAGAAAATGAGATTGAGAGAGAGAGAGAGAAGGAGCTAGAGCGAGAGAAGTGGGGTGCAATCATGATTAAAATAGATTGCTCAGCTACTGGTTGAATGTATTTCTTTGTTTTGTATTTCTGTATTTTTTTGTTTTCTTTGTCTAATATTGAAGTGGTATTATCTAAAAAGTGTTAACAGAAATGAAATTCAGAGGAGCCTATTGAGTTTATGAATGGAGGAGATTTGAGCATAAATCTGGTGTCATTCATTTCCAAGACTCACACAAGTCAAGTCAGTACAATACAAATATACTCATGTTCCTCGATGGTCCTCATTTGAACTCTCAGGGGTAGGATGCCTGTCTTTGTGTGTCCCCATGGCCCATGCTCCACTCTCGGGTATCAATCACACACACATACACACATACACATACACATACATACCCAGATAGCAAGAGGCTGGTGGACCGCTGTCGGTGCATTGGGGGTATAGCTGGCGGTCCGCCGACATTTTGCTCATCGTTTCTCTGGTGGTCCGCTGGCGGGATGCAGACCAATTGCTCATATTTTGCCACTATTGGTCTAAAATCTGGTGGTCCAACGGCGGACCACAAGTGGCACGCCACCGGCGGCATACCACCAGCGGTCCGCTATCTGCCAATCTGATTTTGCTATCTGGGCACACACACACACACACACACACACACACACACACAAACACACACACACATACACACACACATACACAAACACACACACGCAAACACACACACACACACAGAGCACGCTTTCATGCCGAGAATAAACCGTTTTGAATCAGTTTATTGCCCAAATTCCGTTTATGTCAATATTATGTTTAACCTGTTTACATGCAAGTAGAATGTCACGTTTTGAGCATATTCCTGTTTACATAGCAATCAACATTATTCCGAATAAGTCAGCGACACAGCCCACAAATAGGCTCCCAACGTGAAGACGTAAGTCTCCGCTGGTGGAATTCCCACTTTTTGGCTGAATAATACAGTCTTCAGGGTCTTCCACCTGTATTTCACTTGTTCAGGTGTATGTCGATAGCCAGCCTCATTAAGTTTTTTACAAATCTTTTTAAAAACGTTGCTGCAGACATTTTCTCCCGTCGATGAACTCCATGACATATGCATGATTGCAAGACATAAGTTTGTCTCCTCGTCTTTCCAAAAGTGCGCGCGTTGTTTCGCCAAGATTAGGAAAGTGCATGAGAGACAATTGGTTCATTTTATCCTAATTCTGTGTGAATTGAGCATGCGCAGGCTTACAACACTGTTCCTTCTGGGTGCATATTCCGTCTAAGGTGTTTTCATGACCCAATATTCCGTTTAAAATAGGCATATGCTAGGGTGAGCAAACGGTTTATTAGTAAACCGAATATGGCCTTTTTTTTTCATTTAGAATAAGGTGTTTACAGGACACACACATATTCGGTTTATTCCCAATAAACTGATTCGAAACTGTTTATTGGCTGCATGGAACCATGCTCACACACACACAAACAAACACACTCACACACACATACTGTACACACACACACACACACACAAACACACACACAGCACCACCAGAGTGGATCAGCAGGTCTTGATATCTAGAGCAAATCTCAAAATTTTACGCATGCAGCATCTCTTAATTGTGATGTGCTGCGTGTGTGTCTTCCTGTGCTGGGCTGTCCTGCTGACTTGTGTATAGTCCCCCTCCTGCTCTGACCGCTATGCGCTGTGCTGTGGCCAATTGGGGTCCATGGGACTGGGGTTCGAGTCCGGCCCGGGTCATTTCCCGATCCCACCCCATCTCTCTCTCCCACTCGCTTCCTGTCCTGTCCTGTCAAATGAAAGGCATAAAAGCCCCCCCCCCCCCCCCCCAAAAAAAAAAATATATATATATATTTGAAAAACGCAGCCATCATAATGTAGCCGGACGTGTCACACCAGTTGATGGACGACATCAAATCTCTCCAGGTGGTGCGGTCAGGCTACAGAAATGATCTCACGCACTCATATCACTGGCCAAAGCGAGCAAATGATTGAAATGATTCCTATCACATGATCAAAATGATTTCTATCACATTTGTTTGGCACAAGCCTCAGTGCAACTCAGCTTTGAAGTGAAGTAAAGCATGGCGTATGGAAGCAACTATTTAGAGCAGCGGTTCCCAAACTTTTTTTCCCATGGACCACCTTCTACATCATTTCAATCTACAGACTCGGCTCGCATACCCCCACCATCCGACACATAAAATTTAATTAGCCACCCTACTGTACATGATAACAGATAACAAAGTCAAAATGTGCAACAGGTCTATGAGCTCTCACACTAAAAAAACAGTGTGGAGAACATTAAACTGGTTAGATAGCACCTCAAACCTGCAAACCACGCACTATGGCTTTGGGCAGTCTGTCTCCCAATTCATGTGAAGCCTAGGCCTATATGCCTTTCGTTTTCTTTGCACAGTCTTTTCTGTCTCATCTTTGGGGCAATTCCACGGAAAATTGACTTTTTGTCACATCCATAATGCCAGTGAAATGCCTTGGCATTTGTATGATGTGAATGATAACATTCATTTTCTGTGCATTTTGTCTCATATACATTCTTCAGCCAAAAATAGCAAATGCTCAAATTTCATGTAATCATTCACATCATACCATACCATCACATTTTATTGGCGTTATGGATGTTACAAAAAATTTAATTTTCCATGGAATTGCCCCTTTCTTTTATCCCCCTGCGCTCCACCTCCACCATCATCATTCTGACTCCCATCCCATCTTTACCTGTCTCCTGCTCTGTTTCTCTTGCTTCTCTTTAACTAGGCCTTTTGGACAGTGTCCCTGTTTTTAGCCAGTTTTCCATGTTTGTGTAGCCTTCTACCTAGCCTATACGTCCACGAAACTAACACGCCAGATATTCTGGCTGCCTGCAAGAAATCATGTGCATTGTGGGTAGTTTATTTTTTAATGAAAACGTAGCCTAGCGTACTATAGAGTTTACAAATGATTTCCTTTAATTTCATGTTTCCATATCATTATAACCCGATTCAAAATTATTTATTATTTTTAATTAATGATTTTTAACACCTTTCCGACATTGCCCTTTTCATCTCGCGTATAGTGGCAGCTCCTTGGGAATCCTTGATTTAGAGGGACATGCCAATATTTTGGGAAATTAGCTAATTCACTATCACCCCCAAAGTTATTATACTGCTATACTAGTCACAACATGTAAATAGGAAAATGGTGGAGTTCTTTTGTGACTTTTGGGAGCTATAGGCTAGTTGGTTCTGACCACCTCAATGAGCTATGCTAAGCTAGGCTAACGGTGGGTGCTTCAGACTGAGTTACTGCACGCACAGAGATGAGATGGTATGTATCACCTTATCTAACACTGGGGGAGACTGTGAATAAGTTAATTCCCCAAAATGTTGGTATGTTCCTTTAAGGAGACATTATGTGCCATTACAGCAAGCACTAAGGTTTCATATAGATTTTGACAGAACAATGCAATGCCTATTTATCTAAATGCAGAGTTAGTTCTACTATCTGATGTTACTCGAATGTTCAGGGGTTCACACAAGTGTTGACAAGGTGGGGGATTCTCATGAATGAGATGTTGAACATCGATCCTAACTTAACGTAGCTTGTTTGGCTCATGGAAATATTTCCACAGTCATGCCACATTACATGAGCTCTTTGAATATGTCTGTAAATGATTATCAGAAGCAAAGGCCCAAAAGTTTTGAGTTTCATGTGT
The DNA here is from genome assembly GCF_046254945.1 of Alosa pseudoharengus. Taxonomy (NCBI): domain Eukaryota; kingdom Metazoa; phylum Chordata; class Actinopteri; order Clupeiformes; family Clupeidae; genus Alosa; species Alosa pseudoharengus. Next base: position 11,639,547 of record NW_027468576.1, on the reverse strand, counting down.
TTAGTCCCATTCGTTTTAAGGCACCCAGAAGATATAAAGATATAACGCAAATGGAGTCAGTCTGTCTGTCTTAGTTTGTGCGGCAAGCTTGATGCAAACCCTGTCAGACAAGGTTTTCCTTTAGAGTCTTAGACATGATCCATGCCACAATTGTAGATTATAGCCCTCGCTGTTGAGTGGCACTGTGAACAAGCCTGCACCACAGATGTTAAATCAGGATATGTGTGTGTGTGTGTGCTTACATGTGTGTGTGTCTATGTGTATGAACTAACCAAAAGTCTCTTAAGGGTCATACTGGCACATGTGGAACCGCCCACAGCACAAAAGTGTCAATCATGTAATAGCCGCTTTAAGTATTTTGAGGACATCATACAGCCTTTTGAAGTTCCTTTCATCTTCTACCTGGAGTTATCAAAGTCAGCATGCTTGATATGTAGCACACCACACAAAGAGGTCAGAGAGGATGGTGTGTGTGTGGTTTACGCGCTCGTGTGTGTCTGTGTGTGTGTGTGCACGAGGGGTGTCATTCCTCATCGCCGGCGGTAACCTGATGGGTTGGAGTGGAATCTGACAGGCATGTCAAGTCAATATCCTCGGCGTCTGTATCTCTTACTTCCCTGGCCGCACGGCTCCGAGCCTCACCACACTTCCAAACACATCAGGTCTACGAGGCGAGCACAAAACACCAGATCTCCCCGCTCCGCTCCGCTCCTCTCCACTCCACTCTGCCCATCCACCACACCGGCCGGCCAGCCTCAGACGCACGCCCTGAGCACAGAGAAATGGAAAGATGAGAGAGAGAGAAGAGAGAGACAGAGAGAGAGAGACAGAGAGAAGAGAGAAACTGAGAGAGGACTCAAATATCACATCTGATTTCCCCCTACAACAAACATGCAATTTAAAGGTCCCTCCATCCCAACCCCCCCACACCAAAAAAACAATGCCTGTGAGTCCTATCTTTAAAAAAGTAGGTCGTGGGGGCTATTTTTAGAGCCCACTGCACATTCTTCTTCCTTTTTTCTTTCACAAAATGGAAGACAAGATTCCATGTGAGGCCACAATGTCCGACTGCAAACGCCAAAAAACCGACAAAGAGGAGAGATATTCAATTTGCCAGCGAATCGGGCAAACTATTAATCCAGTTTCCAACTCTAATGCCTCCCTGCTGTGATGGGAAGCCCAGGCAGCTCGGGGAGGGGTGAGGATGCCTGTTCCCCTGCACCACTACACCCCTGCTCCCTGCTGGATCGCCTTTGATGAACGGCCAACGTGTAAGAATGTGTAAGGCCTCGCTGTTTCGTCAGATTCTGGTTTAAGTCTCCTCCACCCCTCACCGTCCAGCCCAGCTCATCCCTCTGCCTACATCTTGAGGTGGGCTTTGTATCATCATGTTGGGGAGGGGGGGCATTTGTATTATCATGTTGGGGGGCATTTCCCACTGGTTTATTAGCAGTTGCATTTTGGGATTGTGGAGCAATGTTCTGCTTGTATGCATGGCTAGTATTGTTTTGTCAGCCCTGAATGCTCCATAGTCTAGGTGCAACATGGAAACTCAAGTCCCTCTATAGCATGGTCCACATGTGTGTGTGTGTATGTGTGTGTGTATGTGTGTGTGTGTGTTTTGGTTTGGTTTGTAAGTAGGAAAGCCATGAAGATAAATGTGAGGCAAACAGTAGATGCAGACTAGAGATCCCCTTAGTGTCCTCTTGTTTGCATAGGAGCCTGCAGTGCAATGTGAGCTTGCTGTTTTAGGGCCATGCACCGTGCGTCCTTACAGTGCGTTCTGGGAGCTCCTCCTCCTCCTCCTCCTCCTCTTCCTCATCTTCTTCCTCCTCCTCCAGAGCGCCAGCGTGCTGTAAATCACACGCGGCCTAACAAACAGGAAAGAGCAGAGAGACAGAGAGAGAGAGAAAAAGAGAGAGAGAGAGACAGAGAGAGAGAGAGAGAGAGAGACAGAGAGACAGAGAGGGGCTCGGCAGAGCAGAAAAAGAAAGAGCATCCTGGCGTAAAATGCTCAGTAATCCTATAGGCATTGCGTGGCAAACATGCCGAGCTCTCCTCTCCAGCAAGCCACGTCCTCGCATAACTCTGGAGGTGGTACAGTGTTGTTTACAGGAATTCTTAGATGGCTGGAGAATGAGAGAGAAAGAGAGAGAGAGAGGGGAGCAAAAAGAGGGAAAACGAGGGAAAGAGAGATGGAGAGAGGAAGAAAGAGACACAGACAGAGCGGGAGAGAGGGAATGAGAGAAAGCAAGGGGAAAAGAGAGAGAGAGAGAGAGAGAGAGAAAGAGAGAGAGAGAAATAAAATAGCTGGCTAATCCAGCATACTGTAGCTGGGGAATGTAGGTTAGGGTCACACAAGGAAAGAATGTTGTTTTGCAACACACAAATTTCTCTAGTGATGCTGAACAAATGACATCTCTAGTCATCTGATCTGGCCTTAGGCCCAGCGTGTATAAACAGAAGTCTGGAAATGCCCCAGAAGGTCCTGTGATTTGTAGCCTGTACAGCAACCAAGTTAATGCGTTGTGTTCATGATTTTAGATTGGTGCAGGTGCAAAGCTTGTTTGTTTGTTGCAAGTATGTTTGTTTGCTACCCATGGAAGCCCTCAAATAAACAGACACAGACCAACAAACACACACACACACACACATAGACACACAGACACAGAACCGCCCCCCCCCCCCACACACACACACACGCACGCACACACATAGACACACATACACAGAACCCCCCCCCCCACACACACACACACACACACACACACAGACACAGACTCATACACACACAAACACACACACACATACTAACCCCGACAAGTGTGCTAAACACCAGAGTCAGTGAACAGGTGTGTGAGACCATCTGGTATAAGAAGAGAGAGAGAGACTGACACACAGAGAGAAAGAGACAAAGAGAGAGACTTTAGAGAAAATGAACATCTCCATGTGAGCTAACTGCACTTGAGACAAGGGGGATAAAACTCACAAACAGCCCTTAAATGACCTCCCACAGAACAATACAAAAAGTTCACAAATAGGGATTTCTTTGCCGTAATATTAACCGCAACTTAAGAAGAATGCCTGCATGACCTGTCAGCACTTTGTTGTCTTCGTGTGGGAACGAGAATCAGAGACAATTGAGGAAAGGTTGTCAGGCAGCCCTGTGGAAAGGCGAGGGCGAACACAATGATGACAGACAGTGTAGGCAGCAGCCTCGATCCCTCAAGAGATTCTAGAGAACGGGAAAAACTCGCTTGAGATGGTGTATATGGGGCAAGCAATGATAGAGAGAGAGAGGGAGGGAGAGGGAGAGAAAAGGAGGAAGAGAGAGAGGTTAAAGCAAAGAAAATGAATCTTGAATTGCAGACCTTAAGACGGATTAAAAGGGAGATCTCTATAGTTTCCCCACTGTGGATAAAAGGGCAAACTGAGGTCAGATGACTACTGAGACTGACCTGACAGCTTGCTTCACCAAAGGTTACGCCAGAGCTCGCCAGGAGCAGGCCAAATCTGCCCAGTCCGCCCGTCACCTGGAGTAGCCGTGCTCTAGAGATCAGACTGATTTGGGTTGGCACCCGGGCATTAGGCAGGGCACAGGAGGTGCAAAACAGCGTGCCCTGTGGGATCGACTGTGCCACATTTTTCAGCTGTACTTTTTTCCCCTCCCTTTCTCCCTCCCTCTCTCTTTTCCCTTCAGCACCTTCTCTTAAGTTAGCCACTCCTTGTGGATTCAAGGTCACGCGATATCAGCCTGTTGGAAAGGAAATATGCATGTATAATTGAGGAATGGTGTAGGGCCTATGACGTGAATTTCCAATAACAGAGAGCAAGAGCCCCTTGCTCCAAAAAATCGGAGGGGATTAGCCTGGCCAGGAACTGATCTATTGAGGTCAATGAGAGTCAACTGTGTGTTCATCAGGAGGCTTTTAAAACATGTGAAAACAAGCGCCTGCTCCACACAACCCTGCGTGCCACGTGCTTGGAGGAAGCTTAGCGTGAGGGTACACTGCCACCCTCTGGTCAGTGTGGGCATAGCAGCGCACATACACACAGCAGGACTCCTTCGGCTTCATGTCTCGGCTGGAGCTGGGCTGGCAGCTAGAACATTGTTTTCCTGATGTTAATTGTTATGTTTTGACTAAAGGGCTCTCGATGTTGGCTAATGCGGGTCATTATTGTTTTTGTGTGTGTGTGTGTGTGTGTGTGTGTGTGTGTGTGTTTGTATCTCTCTCTTTGCTTCTGCTGATGCTGAAGGATTGTTTTTTTCATGTGTCGTTGGCTGTATAGTCAAAGCTCATGTTTTCAGTCTTTGTTCTTGCTTTCCATAGAGCAGCACAGAAACAGAGAGAGCGGGAAAGTATGTCAGGGTTTTTCATTCTTTAATCTTTTGATCTAAATGGTAACAGACTGTTCTTTTAATATCAGCTTGATGTCTCCTCTTGAGATTTGGTCCTAATAGTCAGAGTTTTCATGGAAAAAAAAGAAAAAATTCCTTTTATATCAAACGACGGGCTTCTTCGCGCTCCTCTCTCGATTTCTTCTCCTTGATTCCGCTGCCTGCACTCTGGGCTTGAGATGCGCTGGCTGCCTCGACGCATCGCAAACATTTCCACGTCACCGCCTAGCCGATGTCAAGCAACTCCGCCGAGCGTTCCTTAATCCCCTTTCCGGACAGATGCATCGCAGGATGCATGGGCCAGACGCGCTGTCAAGTGCAACACTTGTCATCAAAACATGGCGTAAACATTCGCTGGCCACGTAAGAGCCGCGTGCGGGCCGGGCGCGCGCACGGGTCGACGGGCGGGCAGAGGGCGGAGAGCCACCGGAGGCCAAGGCCGTCATGCCCGCTGACAGCTGGGGCCCTCGCTCTGCGTGCCGCCGCGCCCGCGTGGACATGTCAAGCAGATGACCAGACGTCTGAGGTGGCAACACTCCAGATGAGCCCCCTCGCCACGAACCCCGACCACCCGACCACCCCCCCACCTCGGAGAGAACGAGAGTGATGGAGAGAGGACGCAGAGCAGGTGACACAACGCTCATCACCAGAGATCACAAAGGACGCTGGGATACTGGTCAGGTCAGATACAGTCTGGCGATATCAGAGTTGATCCCCGACGACATGCTGGTCAACAACTGACACAGACCTGGCCGATAACAGGGCCGACCCAGAGAAAAGACAGATATGACAATATTCTCATTCAATTCCAGTCCATCTATTTATAGAACAACTTCAGCAGTTCATATTAACATGGTTTTAATGGGACACCAGGCAACGTTTTCGTGTTACTCATCTTCGTAAGTCGTATATGATTAAATGACTCATTACAGGGCGAATAATCTCACCCGCCCCTACTGCCTGTAGGAAGAATATCCCGCTTGCAAGTTCATTGTATCGTACCCGCCGATCAGTTTACATCCTGCATCCACAGCACAGAGGCAGGCTATCGAAATGCTAGCGATTGTTGCAAACGTGGCAGAGCCGGCGAAGAAGCAGCGAAAACCCTTGACAGAAGATGCAAAGGAAAGGAGCGAGGGGGAGTTTCGTAGAGGAAAAGCATCAGGCTTGCCTGGGGTCCCTTTAAGGGTAACTAGATTTACTGAGTCAAAGGCCTAGAGCCCTTGAATCACACAAAGTTGCCAGTGACCTGGAAATAGTCCATTTAAAGACGTGGAGGTATCCTGAGTGGAACCCAAGCCAGGTGAGACCCATGATCTACCCGAGGCCAGTCATCATGTGTGGCTGTTTCCTCAACCCAGTGGGATCCTGTGTCTTCTCCCCGCTCAGAAATCTTATCTGATCAGATCAGCCGAAAAAAACACATTTTGACTTTCTTCACTTATGACTTATTGGCTGCTTCGGCTTCTGTCGTCTCCAATCAGTTCATGTTAGAGAGGCCTCTTGGGGATGACACTGGAGCTGATGTTTTTGGCCGGAGTAACACCTCCGTCTCCTCTGGCTCCTGGCGTCCCTCTCCTCACCGCTGGCCACTCCCCCCCTAGAACATGGCCCAGACGAGGGAGAGAGACGACCAAATCATGCACTGGGAGTCACTAGTGCTCTTACCCTCGCCTGCGGATCTGGAGAATGTTCTATCACGTCTCCAGGTGCCTTGCGTGTGCCTCCTCCTAAGCAGCAAAACAATGGGAGCCAAAAACATGATGTGTGTGTGTGTGTGTGTGTATGAGAGAGAGAGTGAGAGATAGAGAAAGAAAGAGAGATAGGGAGAATCTGTGTGAATGTTGGAGAGTGTGTGTGTGTGTGTGTATGTATATGTGTGTGTGTGTGTGTCTGGAGGTGTATCAGTGTATAAGTGACTATAGAGTGCATGTGCTTGTGTGTGTGTGGATGAGTATGTTGAGGGTCCGTGTTGCAATGCTGTGGCACCATCTTCAGGCCCCATCACCCTGGCTCCCCCACCAGGCAGCGAGGCCTACAGTACGAGAGCGCAGTTAGGGTGTTGCACACACAGAAACTGTAATGGTTTTGATGGGGAATCAGGGAGTTTTCACAGATCAGTGGTCCTGTGCGGAGTTAATGAAGCCTTGTGGCCTCGGCCCAAGCACTCTGGCCAGAGCATTACTCATAGACCACAGGGAGGGGGAGGGAGTGGGGTGGGGGATCATCTGCCAGGGTCGCTACGCCTCACTGGGCCTTTGTACACACAGACATGTACACACACACAGATACAGACACTCACTCTTACACACATGCACACACACATACAGAATGAGATGTAGACAGACGCACACACACACACACACACACTCAAATGCAGCAAAGATACACACGCATACACACACACACACACACACACACACACTGTAGCAGTTCAGCCTCCAGGGGCACACAGGGATGTGAAACATCTGCTGATACAGCATGCTGTCTGAAGGGAGTTCAATTAAGCTTCGCAGGGATTCAGCTAAACAAATATTAGCTGCCTGCAATGAAATTCAATTACCCTTGTCTCTTCTCACTAAAAGGGACAAACACTTTATTCTGAATTACTGTAAGTAAGCAAGTTAGTAGCCTACCTTCCTTTAGTCGACATAGTGCTTAAGTGCTTATACACAGATTTAGTTCCAGTTCAATTAAAAAGGAACTCTAGGTACACTACTTTAATTTGCATCAAAATAAAATCGTCACTAAAACTAGTCCAGAAAGGAAATAGACTCCTCAGATAAATAATACCTCTAACAAAATGGCTACATTTATCGTTTGGCTTTCTTTTTTTTACTTTCTCATGACCATGCACAGACAGTACAGTACATGCCTGAAATGATTTCGAAAAAAATGACTTGAAAAAAAAAATGACCACAGATGGGTTCTCATGGTCCAGTGAATGTATCAGTGATGAGGACTGTCCAATCACAGCAGGCCTCTGCTCAAATCCAATAAGGTTTATGAACCCACAATGGGCTCACACAGTTAAACACACAGGACAGAACGCTTTTCTGGGGTCCACTCGCTTGTTTAGCAGTCTTGTGTCCCTGGCCTAAATACAGCAGTACATTACTTTTAGCCACTGATTCTCTGAATAATCTGAAGCATCATAAAGCAAGGAGTCAATTCAGTTCACTGATGTGCATTATTCATGTGCAGTGTCAGATCATGCTAAGTAGACATGAGCCCGTACACATATATAATAGTGCATTGGGCGACCCCACGCTAACAGATCCTGGCAGGTTTACATCCAAGCATCTGTGCGGTTTACAGGTTAACATGCAAGCACCAGTGGCGGAAAAAGATACAGACGTTCTCCATTTGCTTGAACCCTCAAAGTCCAGGGAGAGAGAGAGTGTGTGAGTGTGTGTGTGTGTGTGTGTTTGTGTGTGGTGGAGTGCTGTTAAAAACCACAAATGGATTATTTAGACATCATTTAGAGTAAGAATATGGGTATTATTCAAAATATCACACTAATCTCAGGAGCGTATCCTTCCCGTTTGCAGATTAATTCGTGATGAAAGCTATACCCCTCTCACACACAAACACATACATACGCACACGCGGACGCACACATCAGGATGGCATTGGTGACGAACTGACAGGAAGCACTGCCTCCGAAAATATAGTGTGAAGACCTGGCGTGCGTGGGAGTGATGTGAAACAAAACACTCTATCCAACCCTGGTATTTCCAACAGAATGCAGTTAATGTTCTTTGAAAGAGGGGGATTTATATATTTTTTTTTTTACCTTCATCATCCAACCCGTGAATAGCACTCTCAAAGAATTGCGCGAAAGGATCCGTGGCCTTCTAGCGTGTCACATCAAAGGCGATTAGCTAGAATGGAAAGTGACGGTTAAATGGTAAAGCCTTGATGCTTTGTGGGAGGGGAAGTGTAATTCACCACGCAAAACAATTTACAGCCTCCCACTGATGAAATTGTTAGACAGTGGAGTGTACATTGCATGAAATACTGGCTATTTATGTCTAATTGTTACGCACGTAAGCCTAACCGGTGGGCCTTCACGGAGGTCCGTTCAAAAATAAATGCACTATCCCATAGGCTACCCCAAAAAAGAATTTCTGAGCAGATTAGAGAATGAAAAGTGGTGCACAGGCAAGACCATTAAAACGCTAAAACAAATATTAAAACACTATCAAAGATCAAGAATATTAAAACGCTAAAACAAATATTAAAACACTATCAAAGATCAAGAACATTACAGCAGTAAAAATAAAGTTCAAGGATGCTTGGATGCTTAACATGCTCTAATTCCGAATCTATGTTTGAAATGTAGGCCTATATAATCCTGTCCAAAAAAGTTAATTGGTCAGAATCAGACTATAATTATAAATATCGTTTCTCTCACTTCAATTGACCGTGAAACAGTTTCCGGGTTTGAAACACACAGCACAGAGGAGTTTTGACTGATCTACGAACAGTTGTCATAGGAAAATAGTGTGCCTTTGAACAGGCACGGAAGTATACTGTACATGCAACTCCAGGAAACCCGCATACACGCTGTTCTGCGCAAATCGTGTCAAGCAATTTTCCATTTAAACTTGATATTTATCCTGGTGAGTCTTACCCTTTTACCGTATTAATCTAAATAGAATACTGAGTTATTGTGTCATTGAGAATCAGTTTCGTTTACAAGAAAGACGGAAATGATCTTCTAGCCTATTGTCTGATAATTTCGTTTGTTCTTTAAATTGTAGCCTACGCTACAGAATGCTTGAGAATACAATCTTAGAACATGGAATGCCATGAACGTGCATGGTGCCAGTACACATTCACAGGCCATTTTGCGCAAGTGCGTTTGTTTTTGTGGTCAATGAAGATGCTCTTCAGTAGAATGCAATGGGATAGCTCAAAACACACCTATCCACAAGGCAATGTGGAAAAACCTCTCACATGCTTTAACTGCTTCCTTTATGTATTTATTATTTTAATCAGATACTGAATTGATTACTGTTAGACTAATTCATGTAAAAAAGACTTAGAGATTTTTTTACATTAATCTTTTTGGTCTTAGTCTTTTTTTTTTCTAAACACAAGTATGTTGTCATGATGATTGATATAGTTTGCTCACTGGTTGCAACTGTTTTATGATGGTAAGAAAACCCTTTGCAGGCCACTATGTCCGATGAAGCTGAAGAGACATTCAATGCTGTGGAGCTGGATGGGGGGCAAGCCAAGTCCTCTAATGTGGATATGAAGGCCCAACATACGGTTGAAGCCAGTAAGCCTCTACCACAGGCAGAGGAGAGGACTGAACCCTCCATACCCTCTGCGCCTGACGTGCCCAAATCACAAGAGAAAGCCAACCGATGGGTAAACGCTGTGGACCAGTTCAAAGTGAAGAGGTTTTTCGTTTTAAGGGTATTGCCTTTTATTCTTACTCCAAGTAGACTTGGCACTCTGCACTACCAGATGTGACAAAGCTGAAATTTGATGCAATGCTTTTTTTAGAGGGTGCAGTAATGGTTTGATATTTTTTGAACACAGATAAAGAGAGCCCTTCTCCACCCATAGCAAACACCAGCCTCCTGTGAAGTAAATAGACACACACCCATAAACTCCACGGTGGCCAGATCATTTGCTTCTTATTCAGGATTCAGTAGTCACTCCAAAATGGCCGGTGTAGTAGTAGCGGCCAATATTGTTATAGATTCATTCTGCAGCGGGAAAGGAGTCTGGAGTGGGCTAATTGTACCAGGAAACCAATGGGGAAGAAAAGAATAAGAATGAGCTATAGATTAGTGAAAAATCTTGCCATGCTATAACATGCAGAGGCCTAGTGGATGGCATATGAGCAGGTGGCCAGAACTATTCTCAATGGGTTAAACAAGGATGCTAGACACAGTCGTTGGAGTAATAGGGTACAGTATGTATGATCATATGACTCCATGATCAAGCAACATAGCCTTCCAAGTACACAGCCATGTTATGTTATGAGCAGGGTTGGTTCTGTTCCCAGCTGGGCAGCATGCCATCATGTTTCAGATTAAAATAAATCTTTATATAATATCTGACAATAATACTCACATCTCTTTATTCATATTTCATAGCAAGTTTGGGACTTAATAATGTATATGTCTTCACTAATGTTATGTTTATTTTATTCAACTGTATCATCATCATGTAATGTTTGATTATTTGCTCATTTGAATATTTGCTCACACAGCCTCATATCACGTGGTATATCTTTCCAGCCTGGTACTTTAGATCATGCCATTGATGACATCAAACCCCTGGTCAACCAAGAGGAAGATGGGCCCATCAACAACATTTGGCTCATGGCTGAGTGAGTTTCCCCTAAGCTAGTTAGAGCAGAATGGTCTTGACAGGGTCCACACTGATTGATGTGTAACACTTCCTGGATGACAAACAAACAAACAGTGGTTGACCTGAGCTCACTTTGTCTCATTACTGATGTTTTCCTCTGGATGAGAGATGCTTTAGCTCTGTTGCCATTCTTACTGGGGCATTATCAATCTGCAGTCAGATGCCATACTATACTGTAGGGCCACTCAGGCCAAGTTGTGAATTGCATTACTGTATTGCATGGCTCAGTTAAATAGTCTGCTTAAGTTTGTAGTCTCTCAATTGGAGATTTAATGTGATCAACTGTGCTCTCTGTGTGTGTGTTACTTGTTACGTGTGATACTTTCACATTCAAACGTTTAACACAAACTAACCAAGTGAAGGCCAGCTCAAGTCAAGGCCAGCTCAAGTCAACTCATGTCAAGGCCAATTGATGAGAGAACACTGCAATAATACAGAGTAGTGTTGACTATGGCCTATAGCATATCGCATTTCCAACTAAAGTGTGTGAGTGTGTGTGTGTGTGTGTGTGTGTGTGTGTGTGTTTGTGCGTGTGCGTGTGCGTGTGCGCGCGTGTGTGTGTGTGTGTGTGTGTGTGTGTGTGTGTGTGTGTGTGTGTGTGTGTGTGTGTGTGTGTGTGTGTGCGTGTGTACTGTATGTGTGTGTGTGTGCGTGTGTGCACTTTGCAACATTGTTAACACCATCTGAGGGGAAGAACATCAAAGTTCCTTGTCCTATGTGCGCACAGCAGTTTACTGTGTATTTGTGACCACATATGATATGCATCATGCAATCAATAGCCATTTTACAGTAAACATCAACTCCCTGAAGGCTCTGCGATGCATTTCTTCCATACTATCCATATGACTAACCTGATGTGCACTCTGAAGTTGCATGCATTATGCAGATGTGTCTGTTGAGTGTCATGCTAGGCACGCTATAATTATATTTCTGTGGAGCAGAAATGGGTATGTCCTGGGTGCATTCATACGGCAGAGCAGCGTCTTGACATCGGCTTGTGTGTGATGCATTCGTGCGATGGCCAAGCAAATATGTCGCATCAAGGCCAGTCAATTGTTAACTCCATGCTCCTTAATGAACCCGTGTCATACAAGGGCTCCAGTTCAGCCTGCTGTTTGCGAATCACTGCCGCTCAGAGTCCATTATCCTCCTGCCTGTTCTGTGAATAAGTAAATGTGCAGAAAATAATTAAAGGGAAATAAACAGAGAACACAATGAGCGCACTGAAGGATGAGGCTTGACATGCGGAGAGCGCTTGCGCCTGTCACCTCCGATCCGTCTGGCCCGAGCTTTCAGGAAACGCTGTAAAGGCCCTCTGCCACGTGATGATGAATAATATATATACAGTACCATCGCGCTGCTCCACCTCCCTCCCTTCATCGCTCTCTCTCTTTCTCTCTCTCTCTCTCTCGCTGTTATGCACACAAAGGAGTTTCCTCCAGGAGCAACGTTGCGAAACACGGAGCACGGGGCTTTTGTCTTGAAATAAAGCTGACTAGATTTGTTGTGACTGGGGTGAAATTTAGATAGATAGATAGATAGATAGATAGATAGATAGATAGATAGATAGATAGATAGATACTTTATTGATCCTCAAGGGGAAATTTGGCATGCAAGAGGAGTCAGCAGCGGAGTTGATCACAAGAGGACTGGAGGTCAGATAGCAGAATCAGTGGAACCAGGTAGCAGAGCCAGCAGAACCAGATAGCAGCTGGGAGTCAGATAGCAGAACCAGTGGAACCAAATATCAGTTGGGACTGATCCAGTCCTGATCCAATGGATCACCTAGTGAGCCCCAGTCAGGTTGTACAAGGACCTGATCCAATGGATCACCAGGTTAAACTTATACCTGTATTAGGGTCGGTCATATCATATAACCACATAGTCAAATGGAACAACAGGTGTGCTCATACCTGTATTAGTCAGATGCTATGGTGTCCCGATCCAGTGGATCTCCTTTAAAGTGTGTTGCCACCACAGTTGCTATGGTGTCCCGATCCAGTGGATCTCCTTTAAAGTGTGTTGCCACCACAGTTGCTATGGTGTCCCGATCGAGTGGATCTCCTTTAAAGTGTGTTGCCACCACAGTTGTCTTTATACTGTAGGAGAGGACAGTGACGAGAGTGACAGGAAATGAGTGGGAGAGACATGGGGTAGGATCAGGAAATGACCGGGGTCACACTCGAACCAGGGTCCCCGTGGGCACTTGAATGTGACACGGTCGCTCTTTCTAAATTGAACAGCTCTACTGAGAGTTATGAGGATATTGAGTTGACCTTACTTATCCTTTTTTTCAAACCAGCCAAACATGCCATTGCTCACTTAGACAAATGGCCGACTTTCTAGCTGGATTTTGCATATTCCGTACAACCAGTGCCACAGGTTTCCGTATGCAAACACAGCTGGCATGCTGTAGCCTTCATCATGCCGCTGTGAACACTAGTGGGTTTGTACAGGCTAAATGTCCCTTTTAGGGCACCATACAAGGATTGTCAAATAAGAAATTCAACACTGAATGAGTGGCTGCTTACAGTGGCTGCTGTTATGTGATCCGTTTTTGGGAGTGTCAGTGATCTGGCCGTTGTGTAAACAGTTCACTCGGAAACTTGCATGAAAGACATGCATCTATTCCTGTGTGCAAAAGTGATGTTGCATGTGAACTGGGCATTGATGAGAGTGTGATAAGAGGAGGGAAGCAGGAAATACTAGTTTAATACTTTCAACATCTCCTAGGGTGAGGATGAGGTCAAAATATTTTCTCTCACACACACACACACACACACACACACACACACACACATACACACACACACACACACACACACACATACACACACACACACACACACACACACACACACACATACACACAAACACAACTTTCTGGGTGGAATGGCTTCGTCTTTACACACTAACACACACATACACTCATACTCGCACATACATAAATGCATACATAGAGACACAGAC
>NW_027468576.1:11590782-11615782 GCF_046254945.1 Alosa pseudoharengus | reverse complement strand
GTGAGTGCACGTGTGTGTATGTGTGTCTGTAAGTACTTGTGTGTGAGAGAGTGTAAGTACTTGACATTTGTGTGTGTGTGTGTGCGCGTGTGTGTGTGTGCATGCCTGTGTGTTTATAGTCAGGTGTAGATATGAAGTTATGTATGCACAGCTGTACACATGAGTAGCACTGGAATCTGGTTGTTGTCTGACTGTGTATCTAAAGGAATATTGTTTTTGCTGATTGTTTTTGACCTGGTACTACTGGTTCGACCTGATCTCTCTCTCTCTCTCTCTCTCTCTCTCTCTCTCGCTCTCTCTCTCTCTCTCTCTCTTAATCTATCTCTTTTAATCTATCCCACCATCTCAGCCTTTTTCTCTCCCCCCTCTTTCCTCTCTTTTAATCTTAATCTACCCCTCTCAATCTCAGACTTTCTCCAACTCCGTCTCCCCTCTTCTCTCTCTCTCTCTCTCTATCTCTCCTTCTCCTCCTCTGGTTCTGTGTGTCCTGAGGCACTCAGTGAAAGTCCAGGCCTCGGCGGCGGTGTTGCTGTTCTGTAAACACAGATGGGCCGCTGGCTGGTGCCCTGCCCCTGCTGGGCCTGTCTGGACTGGTCCCCCCTCACATTGATGCCTTACCTGAGGAATCATCTGACTGGAGCTTTCTCTTTTTTACCCCCTAACACATACACACATACGCACATGCACATACACACACACACACACACACACACACACACGTGCACATACGCACACACACACAGACACACACACACACACACACACACACACACACAGACACACACACACACACACACACACGTGCACATACGCACACACACACAGACACACACGCGCACACACACACACACACACACACACACACACATACACACACACACAGACACACACATGCACAACCACAACGCGCACAAACACACACACACAGACACGCACATGCACACACACACACACACACACACACACACACACACACACACACACACACACACACACATACACACGTACATACTTGCACACACATATATACACAGACACACACACACATACAACACACACACACACCCACACACACACACACGCACGTACACACTGGCACACACATACAGTATATACACATACACACACACATACACAGACATGCACACACAAAGAAACACGTACACATACGCACACACACACACACACACACAAACACACACACACACTCACACAAATGCACATGCATGTACACACACTCACAAAATAACACACACACACACACACACACACACACACACACACACACACAAACACACACACACACTCACACAAATGCACATGCATGTACACACACTCACAAAATAACACACACACACACACACACACACACACACACACACACACACACAAATGTACGCACACACACACACACACACACACACACACAAATGTACACACACACACACACACACACACACACACACAAATGTGCTTACAGTAATCACATAAACTCGTGCATGCAAGATGACCCACTTACGCAACAGAAAGGTACACACAGGTATAGTCTTTATATCCACTTATACACACACACACACACACACACACACACACACACGCACACACACTAATGCAAACACACACACAGTTTGACATATGCAAACCTCTCCCCTTAAAAAGCAGACACCATATTTATCCTGATCACCCCCCACCCCCCCTCTCTCTGTTTTACTTGCAGGCTTCTTTTCTGAAAAGAACGTTTGCTCTGCAGGGTGGAGCCTTGGCAGTCATTGTCACGTTTAAAGCCACCGGAACAAGACATGAACCAAAATGATGGGCCTTTCGTCTCCTGGCCTGCTCTTATGCCTCCACCCCCACCCCACCCCCACCCCCACCCCTACAGCCCTCCTCCGCCCCGCTCCACTCCACTCCCATTCCCTCCACTCTGCGCTGCTGTGATTGTGGATGGATAGCTAGTTTGTAGCCTCCGGGCGCGAGATTGCCAGGCTGTGTTGTTCTTGCACAAGGTCTGTTTGGTAGGAGGAGGAGGGGAGGGTGTGTGTGTTAAGTGAGAGGGTGCAACCAGCAACCTCACACCAAAACAATTCAGGATTCCAAGAACTCTGCGTTGTCTTTGTATGTTTGTGTGTGTGTGTGTGTGTGTGTGTGTGTGTGTGTGTGTGTGTGTGTGTGTGTGTGTGTACACTAACTGATGAAATTCCTTTGCTCCAGAATGGAGAGTGGTCTACATTCCATAGCCAGCACTGAAACACCGATTCCCCTCAGAAATACCTCTTTGGTTAGAGCACTGATCATTCAATCGCTTCTATTCTGTTCAGTTGTGTGGAACACTGTTATACAACACGCACACACACACACACACAAACACACACTCTCTCACTTTCTTTCTCTCTCTCTCTCTCTCTCTCTCTCTCTCTCTCGCTCTCGCTCACTTCGTTATGCATCATTAGATCAGTAGTTAGAACTAAGCCCTCCTTAAATCCCTCTGGGTGTATGTATGCTTGTGTGTATATATGTGTGTGTACATATGTGTGTATGTGTGTGTGTGTGTGTGTGTGTGTGTGTGTGTGTGTATGTGTGTTTAACTGAGATGACATGCATGCATGAGTTTTGTGCTCTTGTGCCACAAATCAGGTATCAGGGGTGGAGACTGCTGATCGGTTGGACCCCTCAGGTAAAAGAGAGGGAAAGAAAATGAAAGAGAGAGAGAGAGAGAGAGAGAGAGAGAGAAGCTGCATTTCCATTACAGATAAAAGCAATATTTGTGCAAATGGTCATTCGGTGTTTCCATTAAGTGATGCAATGTAATTAAATATGAGATTTATCATTTCACGATAGTCCTTTCTGATAAATCTGACAACGGATCTCCCAAATTCCGAAATGTTTTGACAGTTTATTTTTAGTTGCATCCACCAAAAATCGAAACCGAAACTTCAAATATTGAAAGTTAAATCCTTATACTTGGCAGCGACAGTGTACAGTATGCCCATTCTGGAAGGGCATAGTCCACTTTTAACATTATACATGCTTGCATTTTGTTATTGCACCAGTGTCCATAAACTAACTCTAAAAACAATCCTGTCTCATTAGACCACACAAAACGTGCCACCTTTTAAAATGCGTTTAGTGTCATGTGACCCACCTAAATGTGAAAAATGGGTTTCACTTTTGCCAAATAGCGCTATTTCGATAACTCGGAAAAAACACCTCATGCGAGGGTAAAAGCTTTTTTGCAATACTTTTTCAATAGTCTTTCATTTCAGTTTCAGTTTCCATTACTTGGTTTTCATCTCACACAGATTTGCTAATTTGCAGGCTTAATTGAAACGCACCTAGAGAGAGATTATCCTTTTGGCCAAAATAAAATTTTTCATACACTATGGTGAACTTTTGAGCATCCAGCTTTTGAGCTTTTTGAGCATCTAGTGACACCAAATGTTATTTGTGACGAGTTTCAGCTGCAGCATGAAGTGGTGTGTATAACTCACTCAGATTGAATTGAATTGAGGGATTCGATTGTGTTGAATGGAACTATGGGAAAGAAAATGGGAGGAGGGTATGACAGGTGAGGAGAGACAGAGAGAACATTTCAATTTCAAAAAAGTCTTTATTATGACCGCCGCGCAGCGAAGCGGCGGTGATATAGGTTTAGTCAGATTTTTTTTTTTCGCATATCCAAATTTCCGTCAAGGATTCCCGGGACACTGAAAGACCGGGGTAGACGAAACTTGGTGGGCATGTAAACCCACATGGATAGCATGGAACCATCGTTTTTGTTTTGATCTGTAGCCCCCCCCACCCCCCTTCAGAGTTTCCGCTAGAAAAAAATGATGGCGGTCAAAGTGACCGGCAGAGTTTTCGTTTTCCGGACATTTTGATGATATGCCGGTCAAATATATTATCGCTTCTTAATTAGTCAAATTGAGGAAAACTGGAGACAGACTACTTAAAGAATGACATAATCAAGCTAGAATGCAACATGTTCATTAGCCTAACTTAAACATGCCTAACAAGATCTAACCAGTATCTTTTCATGGACAGCAAGAGTCCGCTTCGTTCGTTGTTTTAAAAAGGCTACGTTGTTTGTTGCTGCTACCCACGTTCTCCACATCTCCAGTGGTGACTGTTTAACTTACACAGATGCGCACATAAGAATGAGCGCTCACACCCTGTAATACTATGCCTCTTTATTTGATAACAATAAATTAAGAAATGTTTCATATTCTGGGAAATGTTTAGTTTCTTTTTCTTTCGGCCGCGGTTCAATACCGTTTAATTGTGCCAGAAATTATCCGCGGACCAGTAATCTCCTCGTCGAGGAGGACCTAACCCTGCAGATCATAGACAGAGAACGCATAGGCCTACTGTATGCTTTGGGTAAAGAACACTTTGCATGTCCAGTGTAGGCTACACGGAGAATGACAGTGTCTTGGAGCGGCCGCATCCCCCGCAACTCCACTTCCAATGTCACTGATTCCGAAAGATACGGCCGACACTTCTGCTTTTTATCTGGTGGTGGTGGAGTTGACCGGACATCTGACGCTTCAGACGTTACCAATTTATCATCATCCATCGCGTCTGGCCTCTGAAAAAAACTTTTAAGGCTAGTCTGCCTGGGCCTGGCCATGTTTGAACCGCCTTACTCATTTGTTCGTTGTTTAACATGGACGTTTTAAGCGTGCGCTTCCTATTTGAAATGCAGCATAGCTATGCATGTTGTTTAATAGCTTACTTTTCAAACGGTAGAGCCTGTTCATTTAAAAACATAGACAGAGGGCGTATAATATAGGCTTACATATTAAGACTTCAGACTGAAAGACTTCAAATTCAGATTGCGTTAGGGGACGGGATTATTAGCCAATTTAAATCGGACAATTTGACCGGAGAGATTTAATTTTGTCGGACATTTCATTTTTTTTCCGGCCAATGTCCGGTAATTACCGGACAACGGAAACCCTGCCCCCCTTGTACTGTGAGAATTGAGTGTGGATAATGCAATTTAGTGAGACAGTTAGAATCATATAGGCCTTTCAGCGTGATTTATTTTTGTGGAAAAAATGTGCTGGACTGGGCGGCGGTCATATTTTGTACCGCTCTGCGGTACATCTAGTTGCAATTATTACTGTACTGCAGCCGTATAAAGTCATTTTGTCACAAGCAATGTGTTGAGGCATTGAAGGAGAGAGAGAGATGGATGGATAGAAAGAAGGTGAGAGAGGGAGAGAGAAATATGGAGGGATAGAGAGAATGTGAGACAGATTTAGAGAGAGCGAGAGAGATGGAGAGATAGAGAGAAAGAGAGACAGAGTGAGATTGAGGGAGAGAGAGAGAAGGTGAGACAGAGCAAGAGATGCCCTGGGGCAGAGGCTGGCCCTCAGCATGGGGGTGTAAACAGCACGACTCCAATCATTTACGCAGCCTGAGGCTCTGACCTCTCACACCACACCACACCTCATTGGTGTGTGTGTGTGTGTGTGTGTGTGTGTGTGTGTGTGTGTATAAATATGGTTATGGTTATGGTTGTGGTTATGGTATTTAGCAGAAGTAGAATTTCTGAAGTGGTAACGCTTTTGTCCAAAGCGACATATATGTCGCTTATATATACTGTATATATATGTAGCTTATATATATATATATGTCGCTTATATATATATATATATATATATATGTGTGTGTGTGTGTATGACTGGGATCCCTTGCCTCTCACCCCACACCTCATCTCACTCTACCTGCACCTCTGTTTGCTCAACTCTGACTCACCATGCATTCATTGTGTGTGTTTGTGTTTGCCTGTGTGTGTGTGTGTTTGTTTGCGTGTGTTTGTGTGTGTATGTGTGTGTGATTGTGTATGTGTGCGTGTGTGTTTGTGTGCGCAGGTGTGCATGTCAGCATGTGTGTGTCTGTACATATGTGTGCATATATGTGCGCGTGCATGTTTGTGTGTGTACATGCGTGTGCATGGGTATGCATGTGCATGTTTTTGTGTGTGTGTGTGTGTGTGTCTATTTCCTCAGGTGGTAAGACTGATGATGTGTATGTATGTGTAGGGTGTTGGTGGGTGACCTCGTTAGGTGGTTGATGGTGTGCATATGTGTGTGTGTGTGTGTGTGTGTGTGTGTGTGTGTGTGTGTGTGTGTGTGTGTTGGTTGAGCCACGCTTGAGCTACTTCCTGAAGTGGTAAGACTGATGTTGTGCTTGCTGGTGCTGAGTGTGGGTGGCTGACCTTGTTAGGTGGGGAATGGTGTGCATGCGTGTGTGTGTATCAGTGTGTAAGACTTTCTGTGATTGTGTATCTGTTTGTGTGATTTCCTGCCATGTGAAAACTAACCGTAATGCATTACTCTCATCTGAAAAAAACTGTGTTTGATGTTTGAAAGCACAAGCACACAGTTGTTTGGAGGAGCTAGAAGCTGCGCTTTGGACATCTGACTTGAGTTAGGGCCCTTCTCTCCTGAATGCCTCAGTGACAGGTGAGGCAGAGTTGGAGATTTCACTGGATGATTTCACATGAACCCTCTGTCAGTGTGTCTACAAGCCCTTGCCAGACACCCAAATCATGCCTCAGCTGACCTAATGAACTCAACTTTGAAACTTTGTGCGCCCGGCATGGCAAATACTCATTTTCTTTCCTCGACAACACAAGAAAGAGGGTCGACAATGCCATTCACTCAGTGACAGAATGCCTTTCAGTCAGAGCACTGAAAGCCCTCTGCTTTGTAGATAATAAATAAAATAAAGATAAAACTCTTTCTATCCAAACAGTGATTGATGGATGAACTGTAAATTCAGCATTGTGCAAGGCGTTCTTTAGCAGAAAGGTGGAAGGGTGCCAGTGTAATTTCAAAGAGTGAATATTCTGGCTCTCAGAGCGCTATGCCTACTGCCAGATGTGAGAGAGTGTCTTTTGGGGCCTCATCAGAGAGGGAGAGAGAGAGAGAAGAAAAGAGAGGACGAGAGTGAGCGAAAGTAAGAGAGCGAGAGAAGGAGAAAGACAAGCCCCCAGGCTCTTTTCATTAAAATATATTTACTTAAAATGGCGTAAGAAAGAAAAAAGGGGGGACCAGAGAGAGAGAGAGAGGGAGGGAGGGCTAAAAAGAGCTGACAAACACACTGGAAATTGCCCTGCAGCTCAGTAAACATCAGATTGCTGCTGCGTTCCTTAAGGAAGAGAGCCCCCTGGAGGCGAATATGTGTGTGACAGTTTTGGCGGCAGGCAAATGTGTTTGTGCAGGGGCAGCGGCGATGATGGTGACAGCAGAAGGGGTGGGGAGGGAGGTGCGATGGGGGCTCAGGGGTCAAGCTGACCTATTTGCTAGCAAGGAGCATGCATGTGACTCACTGGGCAGATATAACCATCTCTCTTTCCGAGACCGCCGTCTCTCTCCCTCTCTCTCTCTCTTTCTCTCTCTCTCTCTCTCGCTGAGTGGGAGCAAGGCTGGGAGAGGGAGCGAATGCCACAACAAAAGAACTGCTCCGATTTTGGGTTCTCTTAGTTCCGCCTGATTTTGTCCTGGGGGGGCTGGCTGTGTGCTCAGTAGTCCGTTTTACACACACACGCACACTGATCTATGGTCAGTTAATCCCTCACGAGCATCAGAGATGTTGTGATTTATTTTTAAGTGCTTGCCACAGTGCTGCCATGACAAAGACCTGAGAGTGTGATGCCTGCCGATTTGCCTCGAGCTGCAGCCATATTTACATCTTCGTCTCGCCTGTTTGTTTCCCCAGATTTGTGTGCGCCGCACTCCGGAAAATAGACTTCCACAGGTTATTTGTTTTGTAGGAAAAGATAAGCTTTATTTTTACTCATCTTAATCCACATCTTACTCAAAATGACATTTTTATCCCCTGGCTTCAAACCAGAAGTTGGCTATACTTTAAAACACACAGAGAACTTAGTCTGCACAGCCACTGTACTGCCTCAGGGTCACAGGTTGCATCTGATGAAGCTTGGATTTATGGGTGGAATTTGCATGTAACCTGTGCAGGAGTTCCTGTGCAAAAGGAATGCATATGTGTGGGTGTGGGTGTTAAGGGTGGTCTCTGTGCATGTGTGTGTGTTTGTGGGTGTTAAGGGTTGTCTTAAAGTGCATTGTATACATTTTGTGTATTTTTTCCTCTCTCCTTACCATCTGTGTGTGTGTGTGTGTGTGTGTGTGTGTGTGTGTGTGTGTGTGTGTGTGTGTGTGTGTGTGTGTGTGTGTGTGTGTGTGTGTGTGTGTCTGTGCGTGTGTGTGTGTCTGTGTGTGTCTGTGCGTGCGTGTGTGTCTGTGTCCAGGAGAGAGGGTGAGGGTATGCGTATATTCTGGGACCGTCTGAGGGAGCCTGCGTTCTCGTCGCGTTGGAACCCCTTCACCATGGATTACCCATACTGCACCTTCACCTACCACCCCGTCAGGAGCGTTAGCGACAGGTTTTCCACACTCTGTGATGTAAGAGACACCCAGCTACTCCTGTTTTCCAGCACAATAGACTAACAGCTCTGTGATGTAAGAGACACCCAGCTACTCCTGTTATCCAGCACAATAGACTAACAGCTCTGTGATGTAAGAGACACCCAGCTACTCCTGTTATCCAGCACAATAGACTAACAGCTCTGGTCTGAATACAGAAATGCAGAATGTTTTTTTGGAGCAGATGCTATGCCATCACTGCTACTGCCACGCTCAGATGCTAAGATTTCCGCAGCACATACACTTTGTGAACGTTCCGCATCCGTTCTTCATCCGTCCTGTGTTCAGCCTAACCTAGCCGTAAGGGGCCACACACACACACACACACACACACACACACACACACACACACACACACACACACACACAGGATAAGGTTCTGCATTTCAATAGAGATCAAATGCAAGTGCTTTCTGTTGAGTGTGGGGCACAGTGTAAAACATGTTGAACTTGATATGCCTGAATTTGCAACAATTTAATAGCATACAGGTCATCAAAGGCATTTCTTCATTAAGGCATTTACTCAGAACTCAAAGTTCATATTAAGAGATGGTCTGGCTGTACCCAGACTTCATTAAGATTGATAGTTTGCCCTGTAGCTATGCAGGAACAGGCAAAATGAGACTTTCATTCTGTGTTGACATGAGATGATGGGCTCTATAAAGCCCTGTAACGCAATGTGACTCAGAGTGAGGTGAAAGAGACCTGGCGCTTTTGAGAAGAGTTGGCCCACAGCTGGTGTGTGTGTGTGTGTATATATACAGTATATGTATATATATATGTGTGTGTGTGTGTGTGTGTGTATGTATGTGTGTGTGGTGTGTGTGTGTATGTGTATGTGTGCTCTTTTGAGAAGAGTTGGCCCACAGCGTGTGTGTGTGTATGTATGTGTGTGTGTGTGTGTGTGTGTGTGTGTGTGTGGTGTGTGTGTGTGTACTGTATATGTGTGCACTTTTGAGAAGAGTTGGCCCACAGCTGGTGGGGAACTGACACATCCAGCACATTTGCCACTATGAGGGAGTTTGGTGGTTTGCAGTGAGGTGTGGATGTGCGTTTAAAGCCTGCTCAGATCCAGCTGGCTCTGGCTGAAAGGCTCTTGATTAGCACGAGTCCGTTATCACACTCATCGCATATGACTCCCGGCCCAGATCTGTGATGTGTCCGCTTTTCGTCTGACTAGGTTTGTGGTGCTGGTATAACCCCTTTACCGCATAGCCTGAAGCAATACCCAGAAAATTGTGGACTCATTGTGGTGTCATGCTTGATGATTGATTTATTGCTGCAAATGATGTTGCACAAGGTACTTCTAGTTATATTTTATATAAGTAGTGGTACAACACGGGGCATTTACCTATGCTAACAATTGAACGAAATGGGATTCAGTATTAGCCTGACGAGCCAGACCCACATTAAAATGTAGGGTCTGGGGACTCACCGTTGGCAGTGCTCAGTCTGAGGGGCGGGATAATCGGTTGTCTTTCAAATTCCCACTGCACGCAATAGGTCAGCCATGAGTCTCATGCGTTTTCCCACCAGCGGAGCTAGTTGGCTAGTTCACTTTTGGCAACTTAAAAAAAGCTTAACTCGTGTCACGCTGTTCGCCAACAGCAACATCCATCTTCTATGTTTTCAAGTAGCAGGGGATTCAAGCCGAACCATTGCAACTCTGCCATCAATCATTATGTTAAGCCCACCTAACGTCTCTATACAAGATGTGATTGGCCCTATCGAAGTTTCATTTTTCCAGCTCGCAAGCCAATGGAGAGTTGCTAGACTAGCCCGGGCAGCAAATTAATTTGCTGCCGCTAGGGTGCGTCTAGATTTCTAGGCTAATTCAGTATGGTTACCCTTACAGAAATTTCAGGTTTCTGGCGAACAGTTGCCAAAAAAATTTGGTAAGGTCATATTTTCACATGCATTAGGTTTCTGGCAAACAGTTACAGTTAACTTTTGGCAAATTTGCAGCAATGTAATATGCAAATTAGGTTAATTAAGTGTGGTGGCAAATCTCTGGTGAACACTTTTGCCACTAGTGACAAAATTCTCATTGTTGCCAGAACTTTGCTGGAAATTTGCCTCTAGCTGCCAACATTGGCAAACTTTTCTAGTGAACTCATTAAAACTATTATTCCATACCTAAAACTGTGAGATGCAGTCCAGTGGATGCTTGAGCACTGATATTTATCTCAGAGGGAGAAGAGGAATTGAAGAAGAGGAATTATTTATTTGTATGGCTGTTATGGGAAAGCTATGAAACCTCACCAGCTTTCTAACCACTGTGCAGTTTGTACACAGAGGCACTCTCTGCTAAGTTGCATCCCATCACCACAGATCAAATTGACACCTGACTTGACCTTTGAGCTGTGGCTGTCCACAATAACATGCCCCCTCTCCCCCCTCACTCTGCTCTGAATGTGTCTGTGGGTGTAAGGCTGGAGGCCTACGCAGGTGACCCCTCCAGGTCATATAGCCGTTCATTTAACCCCCCAACACACACACACACACACACACACACACCTCACCCCACGGCATCCCATAGCCATTCCACACATTCCAGCCCACCCAAACCCACATGCTGTTTAGCTGAGTGCTGATCGAACACAGGGATACTGATCGACCAGCGGTGATACAGACCAAAGTGGTAGATATTCTATAGTTTGCTGTGGTTTGGCAATGGAATGGGTGAGACTGCTAGTGCTATTAGAGTAAACTGAAAGTGAGACATATACTTTTAAAAAGTATTACAGACAAACCCCTAATGTCAGTGTGTCCTAATGTAGTGTGTCCTACTATAAGCCCGAACAGTCACTCAATCACTCAATCACTTTAACTCAAGCAATAATAAATAATAATAATAATAATAATAATAATAATAATATGTTTATTTTATATAGCGCCTTTCTCAAACCCAAAGACGCTTTACATAGGGAAGTAAAATACAATAAAAAAACAAACAAAACAGTCATATTTTAGGTGACATAATGCAATGTCAATATTATCAATTCAATAAAGTTCCATGTACATAATCTATGGAGCTTTTTGTAAACATACACACACTTGAATTTCTTTCAACTGAACAATGGACAGTATCAGATAGCAGTACATGGAGCACTACAGCAACAGTTGTTACAGTGGTTTTCAATGCTTAACTTGTGTTAAGTCATTATTTAAAATTAGTTTGACTGTTCAGGTTTACAGTGTATTTCAAAAAATCAGATCTGTTGGGTTCAAAGTAGGATGGAACATCTAGAGTGACAAGTCCAGCGTCGAGTTGGCGACCATGCTAAATGACTCAATTACTCACCAGATAAAACTTTCTTTGAGTGTTATAGTGGTCTGAGTGTTGCATTATACTTTGTCAGTGCTGCATCACTGTTTAATCTGTGATCACCAACTTAAACAGAGCAGCAAATGAAAAGTTCTGAGAAAAAGAAAGTGAGATGTTTTGACAGCGTCAGAGTCTTCACTCTCTCCGGGGCACTCACACATCAAGACTCTCAACGGGTGCATGGAGGTGAGGTCAGGAATCCAAGCAGAAAAATGTCAGCGCACCGTGTCTTAAGAAGTTCCAAAGTATCACTTTAATTGTTGTTTTGCAACGTTGCGGTCTAATCAAACTTCATCAGAGCATCAGAGCAATAGACTGAAACAGTGACAACAATAAAGTGTTACCCGGGAGCTTTATATGACGTTGTGTGCAGGATAGTCATGCTTGGATCCCAGACAATGTGGGGCCTTGTTTGAAAAACAGACAAATTCTTAAGTGTTACATTCATGGACCAAATATTATTGTCATTGCTAGGCATATACAGTATGTATTAATGAACATAAACATACATGAATATATATATATATATATATATATGCAAAAATAAAATTATTTGAAAATATATATATATATATACAGTATATAAAATAAAATATATTTATTTTATATACTGTATATATATATATATATATATATATATGTATATATATATATATATATATATATATATATATATATATATATATATATATAATTTGTTTTATATATATATAAAATAAATATGTGATTCAAAATTAAATATATAAAAATAACGTATCAATATATGTGTGACCATTAGCCAGGTAGTCTTAAGTCACTCTTCTTGCCCCATTCCCTCTCTCACTCCACTCTCTCAATGCCCTCTCTCACTGCCCTCTCTAACTACCTTCTCATGTTGCCCTTTCTAACTGCCCTCTCTCGATGCCCTCTCTAACTGCCCTCTCTCAATGCCCTCTCTAACTGCCCTCTCTCGATGCCCTCTCTCAATGCCCTCTCTAACTGCCCTCTCTTGATGCCCTATCTAACTGCCCTCTCTCAATGCCCTCACTAACTGCCCTCACTAACTGCCCTCTCTCGATGCCCTCTCTCAATGCCCTCTCTCAGTGCCCTCTCTCAGTGCCCTCTCTCACTGCCCTCTCTAACTGCCCTCTCTCGATGCCCTCTCTAACTGCCCTCTCTTGTTGCCCTTTCTAACTGCCCTCTCTCAATGCCCTCTCTAACTGGCCTCACTAACTGCCCTCTCTCAATGCCCCCTCTCACTGCCCTCTCTTGTTGCCCTTTCTAACTGCCCTCTCTCAATGCCCTCTCTCAATGCCCTCACTAACTGCCCTCTCTTGCTGCCCTCTCAGCTGGAGACGTTCAGGGAGCAGCTGGCAGCCACAGCGGAGCGCGCTCTGGAGCGGAAGCCGGTGGCGGGGAGGGCCAATGGCGTGCTGACGCTGAACCAGCCCATCCTCATCGAGGCCTACGTGGGCCTCATGTCCTTCATCAGCAACCAGAACAAGCTGGGCTACTGTCTGGCCCGCGGCAACATCGGCTTCTGAGCCACGCCGCCGCTCTACGCTGCTCCACGGGAGGATCACTCTCTCGTCCAGTTCCTCTCGGCTTCGCCACACAAGGTCACTCATGGGTCAGCTGCTAGGGCTCTTCAGGGAGTGGTCATGTGTGTTTTTTGTTCCCCTAGTATGTTGATTAATATATAATAATTTTTTGTAATTCTTTGTTTGTTTTTGTTTGCTTGTTTGTTTTCTTGTTTCATCAAAGACAGACTAGTAATATACTAATCAGCAGTGCTGTTTTGAATTTGCTAAATTATTTTGGAAACAGCAGCAGTTTTGATTCAATGAATGTAACCAACCACAGCCATCAGCATTGTTTACATCCTACTGTGGTTTCTTATAACGTGTGTAAATCTATCTTGCAAGAGAATTCTAAGAATTCCCTCCCCTTTCCGACTCTCTCTCTCTATATCTCCCTCTCACACACACACACAGAGGCCCTTTGGTGCGTGAAGGTGCATATGTCATATTTGCTTGATCGTTTAGGGGTGTATCATTACAGCCAAGCCTTGCGCTGGAATTTCCCTTATTCTCTAATTGTAGCGTTAACTCCTCCACCTTCACCACCACCTCCACCACCACCCTCGTGTTTGTTGCTATAGCAGGACAGCCATGACAAACACTCCTAATGCCAGCTTGTTGTGATGGTGTGTGTGTGTGTGTGTGTGGTGTGTGTCGGTGTGTGTGTGTGTGTGTGTGGTGTGTGTCTGTGTGTCTGTGTATACGTGTGTGTGTGTGTGTGTGTGTGTATGTGTGTGTGTATGTGTCTGTTTCTGTGTCTCTGTCTGTGTCTGTGTGTGTTTCACAAAACCGTGAGTTCAGCTTCTTAGGATTGCCAACAAAAATATTGTGTTAAAACATTTGTTATTTCTTCAGTTTAAGTAAATAAAAGGATTCACAAGGTATACCAACTTGTCTATTTGTTTTGTAAGCCAAAAGTTCTAACAACTGCAATATGTCTACTTGTTTTAAATGGACTCTCCAAAAGGCATAAAACCAGAAAATTTTCAAAATAAGGCACTTTTGTTGTCCTCTTGGTATGTGGTATGTGACTGTACTTTTGATCCAAACCTATGTGTAGCATACATTGTGCTGTATATCTCAATAGTATCTAACACATCTAAATGAACAAAGACAGTATACCCCTAGCACCAAGATCAGGGGAAAGGATCGTAATAATTTTCAAAAGGCAGAATTATATAAACTTATACCGCAATATAGGTATTGTATATGTGTAAATAATATGTAAGGGTAATGTATAGAACGCCGGTCATTGTCGGGAGATAGGTCCCGACAGGGCGAACCGGACCCTGACGCGCAGCGGAGGGGTCTTGTTCCGCCCTGAAGGGACTTATTTTCCCAATACTGACCGCGTTCTATACATTATCCCGCTTATTACACGGCTACTTGCCAAAACGAAACAATAAACTCCCAACGATGTGACTCTTTAGCTAGCCTAGGCTATAGCCTATTTGTTACCGTTTCATCATAGTTTTTGGTGAGAAACAAAGTTTGCAACAGCACACGCTGAACTTGAATCAAACATTCTTTAGAACACAGCTGATCAACCGTCTGCTTTCACTTTTGAATGAAGTTCCAGTCCTTGCGCAGTAATATGAAAGAATTGACTTAGAAGCACAAAGCCCATTTTTCTTGACAGCGGTCTGTTATACTTAGCAACGGTCTGTTATTCAGAATTAGCAGACCACCGGACGTTGGGAAGGCCCATTCAAGTGAATGGAGCATTCTGCAGCACTATGAAGAGCCGTGTAATAAACTATAATATTATATACATGTAACACCAGGTTCAAACACCAGTAAGTTGTTAATGCCAAAGAACAATGAGACGGTTCAACAGGTAATAGAGGGTTTATTAAAGCGTACACATTGAGACTAAAAGGGAGGTTGGAGGAGTAGCTATTCATTACAGGGTAACACTGCACACACAGGGAACACAGCAATACTGTAAACCACTACAAATACACACACTAAATCAGTGTGGAACGGTAACAGGCACTACAAATTCATCGGGTTAAAACCATCAATACAAACACATGCAATAAGCCTGTGGTGAACAACTACACTCCTCACTACAGCCAGTGGCCCGCAATGCACCAAGCTTAAAACCTTAGTAATAAAACACAGATTAAATAGTTTTACAGTTACAAGTAAATTACCTTTATTAAATCTAACAAACTATATCTAGAAGCATAGAATCAACACACGTTACCAGATCCAAACTGCTATCTATGCTGGGACGCTGGCTGAAGTAATTGGTGGCGCACAGTTTCCCAGTACAGGTTGGCCACCCTGTCTGAGACAAACGAAACCACATTAAATAAACACACACAAACATACACCAATCGCAGTTGAAACTGCATTCACACATGCACCCACACAACCATCAATGAAACCCAGCTACAGAAGATCAGGTAAGTTACACAGGTAAGTTAACCAGGTAGTTAAACAGTCTCAACACATACACACACTCAAGATCTAGCACACCTCAGACAGACACACAAAAGAAACTAAACCTGTACGCCACCAACCTTACCCCCTGCACAAAGGAGACCAAAGAGGCCCGGCACCTCCAACTTCCTGTTTTTAAAGGGAAGCCATAATTTCAAACCTGGCACTTCCTGTCGCTCAGCGCCACAGCTCCCCTATTGTCCCGGCCCAGTCACCCACCCACAATACAGTCCATTCTGTTACATACACTTACACATATACAATACCTATATAGTATAATATATAGGCCTACTATATTATATACTATAATATATACTATATTATATAGTATAATGTAGTATAGTATAATATAATATTAAAGCAGCATTATTTGCTCTCTGGGTCCCCCTACAGTTGAGATTTTTGTAATAAATTAACTAAATGTGCGTTTTTGGCAACAAACTATAAACATAACTCATCAGTCTGTAGAAAGAGAGCTCCGAATTCCTGTAAGCTCATTTCCATTTCCGTTTCGGGGTGGTTGGAGGAGGCTGTGTTCTTACCTAAACAGCAACTTCCTTCCATTTTATGTTTTTATGTACTATTACTCACTGCTTTTGTTTCTGTAAAGCACATTGAATGAGCCCTGTGTATGAAATGTGCTATATAAATAAACTTGACTTGACTCGACTTGACTTGACTATGGCTATTTCACAAGCGATAAGACCTGCTCAGAGTGCCGCAGAAGTGCCGTCCTGAGATATCGCCACTCATCATGACTCATGGAATGCCCCTCGTCCAATCAGAGATTAATAAATAGTTCAACCGAACCTAACTGTTGTATTTAACATAATATACTTACATGCTTTGCAAGATTTCTCTCTAGATTCCATATACAGTATGTAAACCCTTAGAAATCCTAGGCATCCCTATGTGACCTGTACATATCTGCCCCGGCTAACTCCTCTCTTTGCCCCGGCTAACTCCTCTCTGTCCTGGCTAACTCCTGTCTGCCGCGGCTAACTCCTCTCTGTCCTGGCTAACTCCTCTCTGTCCTGGCTAACTCCTCTCTGTCCTGGCCTACTGAGTGTTGAGTACAGGCC
Organism: Alosa pseudoharengus; assembly: GCF_046254945.1. Taxonomy (NCBI): domain Eukaryota; kingdom Metazoa; phylum Chordata; class Actinopteri; order Clupeiformes; family Clupeidae; genus Alosa; species Alosa pseudoharengus. The sequence goes on along the minus strand of NW_027468576.1, from coordinate 11,598,912 downwards.
TCTCCCTGTCGTCTCCTCTGACTCCAGATGGATGAGTGACACAGGGCTGAGTGATGTCTCACACAGTCCGGTTCATGACCACAGCTGAAGCGGCCGCAGCCCCTATACCGTGGACACACACACACATTCAGCCAGCCGTGGACGCTGAAAGTGAGAGGTGCAAACTGGATGAAGCGTAATTAATCCCATGTGGGCCTTCAGCCTTTTCCACACTAAGTGTGTATGTGTGTGTGTGTGTGTCTGTTTCTGTGCCTTTTCCACACCAAGGGAGACATACGGCCTGTTGTCACTTCACATCATGCTGTCATGGAAAGGATCAGGTTTGGGTAGCTGTCATTCAAATATTTTTACATTTTTAAACGATTTTATTTTTATTTTATTAAGGTATTTTCTTCATACCATTCTGATCCTGGGTTAAACGTTGTTGAGAGATAACATGGATATATTACATGACAGAGTGTGAGATCAAAAATGATGAATTTACTAGTTTGTCTAAGATGTATACTTTATGGTGCACAGTTAAAGTCCATAGAAACAAGTATAGTATAAAGCCAATGTCATTTAGACTAGAGCCATTTGTTGGAGCCCCCTATTGCATCTACAATGATTGTTTCTTAGATAGCCCGTTGTTGTCACCTAGTTTCCTGTGTGTTATTCCTTACTGCAGGTTGTCACTCATCGCGTGGGTGCCTCTGTGGAGGTGAGGAGAGACGGCCGGTGACGCGGTATGTCAAACAGTTCCGGCCTCTCGGCTGTTATGACTTCTGAGGTATCCCACTGGATTACACACTGGGACCCAGGGCAAAGTCCCTGCCCAAACAGGAGGGGGGGGGGGGGGGGGTGTATGTGGTCAGGGATGGAGGGGACAGAACACCTAAAGCCATGGGTGCTCTGTTACACCACACGTCTATGGTTAAAGACTCCATGTCACATTCTGCTGTCTGTACTAAGTCTCCTGAGTTAGTGCATCCATAAAAGCACTTAACACAGTCAGTTCAAACCAGTTCTTAGGTGAGCACATATTCCTAGTTAAAAAGCTTTTACAATAACCTATTTTTATGAACAGATTTAGGGTTAGAGTTATAGAAGTGTTGCAATGAATATCAATTGTTCATCAGATTTATTTATTTTTTGACTTTTTAATATATTTTTTATTTGAACTCTTTAGTTGCCCAGAATATGAAATGGACTTTCATCACTGCAATATAAACTGCTTAATTTCAATGTGGATGGTAAGTGTAGAATCCTGCTCTACGTTAACTGAATCTCTACACACTGCATAGTCTGCTTGGCGCAGAGAAAATGCCCTTTTTAAGACCGGGATTTCTACATCTCAGCAGCCAGCAGCCAGCCTGCTAAGAGGAAGGAGGCGTTTAAGTGCTATCCAGGCCACACGTCTCTTCTGTAATGTTCAGGCTCCCAACGGGTTAATTTCTTCTCTCCTGCTCTCTGAAATGAGGACGTGTGTCTTAATCCTGGATCAAGAGCTGCCATGCCCTCGGGCAAAGGCTTCTCATCCACACACACACTCACACACACACACACACACACACACACACACATACACACACACACCTCATCTCCACACCTCAGCTCGTAAAAAACGCTCCCTCCACAATGCAAATCAGGCTCACCTGCCAACAGAGCGTGCTCAGGAGCCAAGGAGGGAGGGATGGAGACAGATGAGGAGAGGAGGGAAGGAGGGAGGGAGGGAGGGAAGGAGGGAGGGAGTGCTCATTGGGCCAGAGGTGAACTGGCAGGAGTGTTTATAGCCAAGAAAATAAAATACAACCCCAAATCAGAAAAAGTTGGGACGATAAAAGCAGAATGTGATAATGTGCAAATCTCGTAAACTCATATTTAGCTGCAAAAAGGACACAGACAACATATTAAATGTTGAAAATGACATCTTTGATTATTTCATGGAAAATATATGTTCATTTTGAATTTGATACCAGCAACACGTTTAAAAACAAATTGGGACGGGGTCAACAAAATGCTGGAAAAGTTGTGTAATGATAAAGAAAACATGGGTATGAAAAAGAGGCAGTCGGAGAGGCAGCCTCTTAGAAATGTAGATGTACAGTAGGGGTATTCCTCACTCTGTATAATAATATATGTGGATGATAAAGCAATGTAATATTAATGTTTCTTAACATGAAATTGCGAGGTATTTGGGGATTTCATCACCTACAGTTCATAATATTAAAATAAATTTCAGAGAAATCTTTGAAAACAAGGGATAGAGCTGAGAAACAATATTGAATGGTTGCGGTCTTTTGGACCTCAGATGGCACTGCATTAAAACCAGACCTGTTTCTGTAAAGAAAATCATTATATGGGCTCACAAAAACCTCTGATAACCATTGTCTATGAGCACAGTTTGATACTCAATTAAGAAATTCTAATGTAAACTTTAACATGCAACAGCCAAACACAGAAACACAGAAATGCCACTGTCTTATCAGGACCTGAGCTTGTTTAAAATGGACTGAGGTAAAGTGGAAAAAGGTCCCGTGGTTAGACCAATCAAAATTTGCAATTATTTTTGGAAATCATGGACTCATCTGGGCTAAAGAGGAAAGGGCCTATCCAAGTATCCAACCTATCCAACTTGTCTTAGTGCTCAGTTCGAAACCCAACATCTATGATGGTGTGGAGGTGCATTAATGCCTACAGCATGGGCATCTTGCACATCTGGCCAGGCACAATCAATTCTGAATGATGTACTGTATACAGGCTTTGTGAAACATATACTGCCATCCAGGCAATGTTTTTTCCAGAGAAGACCTGGAATACTTCAGGAAAACAATGGCAAAATTAATTTTGCACATATTTAAACAGTATGGCTCCATAGAGGAAGAGCCCAGGTGCTAAAATGGCCTGTCTGCAGTCCAGACCTGTCAAATTAGGTGCATCATGTTATGAAAAACACACTTATCACGATTAGAATATTGCGTGGTAATAAATGTAGATCTGACATCCACCCTTCTACATGTAGATCTGACATCCACCCTTCTACGTGTAGATCTGACATCCACCCTTCTACATGTAGATCTGACATCCACCCTTCTACATGTAGATCTGACATCCACCCTTCTACAGTACATGTAGATCTGCCATCCACCCTTCTCCGTGTAGATCTGACATCCACCCTTCTACATGTAGATCTGACATCCACCCTTCTACAAATAAAAGAAGAAGAAAACTCAGACGCAGATGACATCATCCCCTGCTTAGACTTTAAATGCAGCGTTGCAGAAAAGGATCCATTACGTGGAAAGAGGGTGAGGTGATTTGAATGATCCAAGAGTTTCATCATAAGACCACATTGTCTCACAGCTAGGAACATCTCTGTCTGACGCGCCCAGAAGGGCACCCAGTGTCTTATTTATTTAAGCGTGTGAGAAATTCTGAACAGTGCCCAGTGTTTATCTTGTTTAATGAGGTTTTTGTCTGGTCACTGTAGGCTTTCATCATCACAAGCTTGCTGTTGTTCACTCTAATTGGTCTGTAGTGCACTTAATTGTCATTTATTTCCAAACACCTGTCTTCAGCATGTGAAATGGGCTTTTGTTGCTTGTTGGTAAATCCAGAATGCAGGAAAACAATGTACACCTTTTGTTCATGCGCATTTGATATTTTGCTTCCCTTTGTTTTTGTAGTTGGTAAGAGCTCATGGAAGGCTGTCAGTCTCAAAGGATTTGAAAGATAATGGTATGAAATGAAAAGTTCTGCCTGGGTTGAACTGAATTGAGGAGTTTGATGTGTGATGTTTCAACACTCCAGGCAGATGAGGAAAAAAAAATGTTTTGAGGAACCTGCAGGCTATATCTGGAGTTGGCTGGTAGGTACTTCAAGTTCAAATCTTAAATCTGTGATGAGGATGTGAGATAATACTCAATTTTAAGGTGTGTCTTCGAAAGTCATAACTTGACATAAATTGCACCATAAAGATATTCAGCTGGGAGGCAGACACTGCATAAAACCTCTGACATTTTCCTAATAGCAGCCGGGCCAGCCAGGATCACAGGAGTGTCCTCTGGTTTGGGTTTGAATGAAAACAACAGGCTGGCGATAGGATGTTTCGCCGGGAGTTGTCCTAGGAGTTTGATTTATAAACACACACACACACACACACATAGTGCACATAGGTGTGTAGACGCTTTGTTGGCAACTCCAGAGAGTGCTCACCCTTGGGGCTTCCTAATGAGCGTTCTTTTCCCAGCATTCCTCAGTGAAAAGGTAAGACAGCGCCTGTGGTCAAAGGAGATGGGTTCCTCCCGTAAACCAATTATTTACACTAAAATAACACTACTGATCAACTGACAACTCTTTCTCTCTTCCCCTTTGTCTCATCTCTCTCTTTCTAGTCCTTTTCTCTTGTTTTTCTTTGTTTCTCTCTGTCATTCCTTAGACTATAAGTTAAAGTAAGTTAGGGTAATATGAATCCTGATGCTCGGTACCCACCAACACATTCATTAATTCTCTTTATTTCTCTCTTCCCACACGTGACTTCAGGGTCAACAATGCTGCTCGGTAAGCTGATAGTCCTGCATGCCAGTCGAGCCCCACCACCACCACCATCCCCCTCCCCGACCTGACAGCTTATCTGACGGGCAGAATTGCTCCTCGAGGTCCCTGGTGTCCTGTCTCCCTGGAGGTCAAGCCCTAGCGGAAGGGTGAGCCTTGTCTCTGTAGACAGCCCTCAAGTGCCTCAGCATTGGCCTGCAAGCGAGGGTGGGGGGGTAGGGTGGTTGGGGGGGGGGGATCCCCTCATTGCCCCCAAGTGGAATTTGACTGGCAAAATTGGCGTCTTTGGAAGGGGAGGTGAGTTGCGGGGGCAGAAGGGCAGATGGGGGTGGAAGAGGGTAAACCGCTTTGCTGTTGTGACTCTGTGTGACTCCAGCTCCCAGTGTAGCGTGCCATGCTTGGGGCGTGTAACACTAGACAGCTGCTGCTGCTTCTGCTGCCGCCACATTGACCGTGCTGCTGCTGCTGTGGCACTTAGCCCCTGCCCCTGCCCCTGCCCCTGCCCCGTGCCTCCCAGGAGCAGCTTCCGCAGCTAAATCCCCCCGCAGAAGCACCAGGGCTACTCACTGTTGCCCCGCCAAGCGCCTTCTACCCCTTCTACCCCTCTCCTCATCCCCTTGTTGCCTGTTTGCTCGATAAACATGGTGCACCTGTTAGCGGAACGCTGGTTGCCAATGAGACTAGCAACACTGGCATTTATTGCTTTAATCACCTCTCTCTCTCTCGCTCTCACTCTCTCACCCTCTCTCTCTCTCGCTCTCACTCTCTCACCCTCTCTCTCTCTCTCTCTCTCTCTCAGTCTGTATTTCTCTCTTGTCCTCACACTCACTCCATCTTGCTCTATCGGATACGTCTATGTTTACATACCTCCATATCTACATTTGTATATGCATGTGAGTGTATCGTTGTACATGATTGAGTGTGCGTTTGTATATGAGTGGGATTGTATGCGTTTACACATGAGTGTGTGTACAGTATGCGTGTGTGAGAGAGAGATATTGTGTTTACACGTTTCTCAGCCAGCAGCCCACATGCGACTGTGTGTGTGTGTGTGTGTGTGTGTGTGTGTGTGTGTGTGTGTGTGTGTGTGTGTGTGTGTGTGTGTGTGTGTGTATGATAGGGATACTTTGTTTTTATTTATCTCCAGGCCCCCTCTCGTTTGTTCCCGGCCCAGCTGTCAGTGTTGTGTCTGGAAAGCAGTGCTCCGTCGCAGCTCCAAGAGGAATGGGACCTCTGGAAAAGAGTCAACCGCGACAGACCTCTCAGAAATGCAGTGTAGACAGAGAAGGCAGAGAGAGAGAGAGGGGGATAGAGAGAGAGGGATGAGGGATAGAGAGAGAGGGGGGGAGAGAGAGGCGAACACGCCCTAGGATTCTGTTCATAGAAAAACAATAGCTATGAGGAAAATGTGAAATAGCCACTCGTGACCAGGTCATCTGGACTCTGTTCTGTGACGAGAACATCTAGGGGACACTTTTTTTTTTTTTTTGCTCCTGTATGTGTTAGAACTCGCTCGGTTGATTTATTCCCTCTCCACCCCACCGCATGCATACTGCACACTGCACTCCTCGGTGGAATTCTCTCTCTGACGCAGAGGGCGGCGTAGAGATAGCAGTGTGCTAATGGGGGAAACAGGTGCCACAGTGAATAGTAATCAGACGTGTAAGTCAACGGAGGTACTCAGAATCTCAGACACGAGTGAATGCCGCCGTGCCAGTTGCCTCCTTACAGATTAGAGAGACAGAGAGACAGAGAGGGCTTAGGAAAATCGCATTGAAGAAATGTTTTCAAATGGGAATAATTATGTAGATTTAAGATTTTAGATGTTCTAGACGCTTTGGATAAAGGTGTCTGCTAATTACAATAACCATAACCATAGAGTTTTATCTGTGATATAGTGGATGAGATCCTATTTAGAGAGGATTTGCTTCCTGAATGTGAAGCAGTAGCCTATATCTCTAAGGATTTAATGCATTCATAAACACAGGGTAGACTTTCCCTTCCACACCTAAAGGCCTGGATATGAGAGATCATATGGAATATGACAGATCATATTCATGCACATAAAAATATGAATCCTTATCCCTTTCTAAATATAGCTATTCACCACTCGTTTCCAGGGAATCTCTGCTAAGAGAGGCAAGACATTAGAAGCCATGTGTACATAAAGTCAAATATTGCAAAAATAGTATAATCCAACCCCCCTCATGAAACTTTTTTGTTGCCTCCCTGAAATCACAGTAAAATGTTGTTGAGTATAGAATCTCTTAGGCAATCTATCCTCATACAGTTGACCTCGTTGACTCCTCAGTGATTGTGGAGGATCAACAACAATGTTTATGTTGTTGTTATTAGTATGTTCTCTAAAGGTGTAGTGTATGGTTCTTCAATTACTGTTACATTATAGACCTCTGAAGTTCGCCTACAAAAAAGCTGCCATCTTTGACATTCGGTATCTGGCGATTTTTCCTATGGGAAAATAACATGGGGATTTTGAATAATCGCACCTGTTAAAGTCTCGTGGGGATGAAAAAGTCTGAAATGCAGACATTTTCCTGAACACACTTTTGTCCTCTGCCTTGAGTGGATACTGTGATCTCCGATAAGTGAAGGCGGCACACTTAGATTTTTGCTACCCCAGAGCTAACTTGCAATGCAACTTGCCATAGGTAGTTAGCTTCAATTAACAACCGGATCTCCTTATATGGGCAAAGATGGCCGTTTTGGTTCTTTTTGGTAGGCGAACTTCAGAGGTCTATTTTGGTTGCTCTTGCCGATATTTACATTTCATCAGCATTCAACATGATTTCCAAGCACAGAAAGGGTTACATGCAACCAGCATAACATGAACATGATTCACACACACACACACACACACACACACACACACACACACACACACACACACGCATTTGAGCTATTTGATGTTTATAAGGGCAATGTTATGCAGGAGAAATACAGCATTTTATTTAGGCCTAATGGATCAGGTTGTCCTTTGCTCACAGTCACAGAGCATGTAATTTTGTCTTTACGTAAGGCAGATCACATCGCCCCCACCAGAACCCCTGTTGACACGTATCATCTTTATAAAGCCACCATTGTCCAGACACCCTCTTTGGAACATAAGCTGGCATCTGATGGGAGGGAGGGGGGTCTTAGGCGGGATGTACAAACACTGAAACCGAATATCCTCCTTCCACAAGGACAAGGAGGGTGTCAATATGGAGCAATGCCATGCCTTCACCCATTTAAAATGTCGCTCCTTCACTCATTTAAACATGTCATTCCCTGTTAAAAGCCTGTCCCCCATGCCTGTGTATCCTCATGAGCACTGGCCTTAAAGGCAATGTTTTTGAATGCAAGCCATTCCACTTGTTGGCAGTTTCAGACAATCACATTCCATTAGCTGTGTGTCCACTGTATGTCCTGAGAGCAACGATGTTTAGAAAGAAAAAAAAATCATACACTCAGTATACACTGAGTCATACACTCTTTCAGCCAATCAACACCTTGCCTCAGTAGCACAAAGGGGAGGAGTGTGTTTTAAAGGGCTATTTATATATCATACATATAAATGTATATATTCATATATCAACA
>NW_027468576.1:11535782-11585782 GCF_046254945.1 Alosa pseudoharengus | reverse complement strand
GCATTGCGTTCCTGCACGCCCTCGTTTGGCACCGTTTTGGCGTCAGCGATGGCCACTTGATTGGCAGGACACGGTTGATTTGTTATCAGTGTGTTGCAGGGGTCATTGTAAAAGCTGTAGGAAGTAAGTGGAATCACAGATTAACTGTTGGGACATCCCCAATATCAATCTTTCAGTGAGTGATAGAGTGAGTGAGAATGACTGTGCAAGTATGTGTGTGTGTGTGTGTGTGCGTGTGCGTGTGTGTGCGTGTGCGTGTGCTTTGCGTGTGCGTGTGCGTGTGAGTGTGAGTGTGAGTGTGTGTGTGCGTGTGTATGTGTGTGTGTGTGTGTGCGTGTGTGTGTGTATGTGACCACGCTTTGCGTGTGAGTGTGTGTGCATGTGTGTTCATGTGTGTGTGTGTGTGTGTGTGTGTGTGAACCACTGCAAGGCTAAGCGAGAGACAGAGAGAGAAAGGAGTGTGCAACACGACTTGGCTAACTGATTTGTAATGGCTTGTATCCAGCCACCCCCTAATTAATGTGCCAGAGCTTGCTCTCTCCTCGCTAATGAGATCCCTGTGATAATGGGAATAGCCCAGATCCTTTCCTAAACGCCACCTGAGGAGCTGTTCCCAGCAGTGTGTGTATACTCTTCCCACATCACTGCACACTGATGACTCCCAAGAGAAAGGTAGCATGAATGAGTGTGTGTCAGTGAGTGTGTGAGAGAGGAAGGGAATGAGTGTGTATGTGTTTATGTGTGTGTGTGTGTGTGTATGAGATGGCTCGTGTAGGGGGGGGGGGTGGTATGGGAATGATTGGAAGGTCTAAAATGCTGTGTGTGTGTGTGTGTGTGTGTGTGTGTGTGTGTGTGTGTGTGTGTGTGTGTGTGTGAGTATGTGAGTGTGTGTGTTTGTGTTTGTGTGTGTGTGTGTGTGTGTGTGTGTGTGTGTGTATTTGAATGTGTGTTTGTGGGATGGCACCCGCTGACACCCAGAGCCAGCATGACTGATGGGCCACTGTTGTTCTTGGTGTTGCTGTTGTTGGGTGACCATCGCAGGAGCCTGAGGGTCCTCGGCTCACAGTGACACAGGGAGGAGAAGTGTGACACACACACACACACACGAGAAAGGCCTCACACAACCCTGGCCTGAAGATACCACGATTCGCTAGTCGACCATGGCTTGTCGACCATGGCTTGTCGACCATGGCTTGTCTCGCTTGAAGTTTGAATTAGTTTTATTTTGTTTTGGTGGGCCAGAGGTGTGTCCAATGTTTATTTATCCAGTGATGTGTCCAGTGGTTATTTTGTCTGTAATTGCTACAAGTTGCTGAATCTCAACATTCCACGCTCTCTCATTGCTACATCTCTGCTAGTCACTTCCTGTCTAAATGCAGCTTGACACACCCTGTTATCCACAGCAGATACCCCGAGGTTTTGGGTTTAGTTTGGATACCTCTAATGGATGCTGGGTGATAAGAGAGTGTGTGTGTGTGTGTGTGTGTGTGTGTGTGTGTGTGTGTGTGTGTGTGTGTGTGTGTGTGTGTGTGTGTGGGTGTGTGTGTGTGAGACACTGTAGGACCCTCAGTCCTATCCACAGCGAATACCCAGAGGTTTTGGGTTTAGCTTGGATACCTCTAATGGACACTGCACAGTACTGCATATGTGCTATACAGTATGTGTGTGGGTGTGTGTGTTTGTGTGTGTGTGTGTGTGTGTGTGTATGTGTGTATGTGTGCACTTGTATGTGGGTACGTGTGTGAGAGTGTTTGTGAGTGTGTTTGATGTGGAAATGAAGGAATGACAGATGGAGGTTGGTGATATTATTGCCTATCACTCACAGAGGTAACAGCTAGGGGTTCTTTTGAGACCTTCACAGGACCTTATCAGATCATATTTCAGTGTTTTCAAAGCACTTGCCATAGTATCTGCATACTTATAAGTGGATTTTTCACTGAAACACCTTAGGAAAACTCAGAAGTCTTCTACTTCTAACTGTTTTCAGTGTTATTTTGCACAACAGGAAATACACATTAATTCATTCTGCTTAGTTTACCTGTGAGTAATGTGTTAGTAACATCAGCAGCTTTTATTTCCCAACATGAAGGTGACACACACACACACACACTCCTGTCAAAAGGCAATTGCAATGAAAGTGCTCAATTAAATAGCCACCATATGATCTGATTCATGGCTGAGCCCATGTTCATAAATATTTTTTGATAAATCATATAAACTAATCACAAAACTGACACCGAAGCTCTTTGGCTCTGATTGGATCATTCCGCATGTGCAGCACTAGACCACTGCGATTACATCTGCTGCTTTCATCACATTTATCCTCAACCTAGAGAGAGACAGCATGGTCTCACACTGCCCTTCAAATAACCATCTTTAGAAAATCTGACACGTCCACTGCTTGTAGACAACAGGATACGTGGTGCATGTGTTTGTCCTGTGAGCAGGGGTCCCGAGTGTGGGGGTCTGGGCCTGAGAGACCCCTACAGGGCCCTACACAGCACTGAGAACCAGTCTGCCTACCTCTTCAATCATCTCTCAAACAGAGGATGGGTACAGGTTTATATACAGTAGTTACACTTACACATATCACACATAAGAGACATATGCAGGGATTAAGAATGTAATGCATTGTTTTTTTTACCTCCACTCTTGTTTTGTTTTGACTCTGTAAAGCAATCTTGAGTTTTGAGAAAGGTGCTTTATACATAAAATGTATTATTATTATTATTATTATTAAGAAATAAAGACTGTGAAAAGGACTTAAAAATAGGAGGGAGAGATAGAGGGGGGAGAGAGAGATGGGGGTCAAGGGAGTTAAAAAAAAGAAGCAAACGTCTCCTAGTGATGAACTTGACATTAAGATAGGAGAGGAAAACACAGCAGAGTGACCAAGCAGTTGTTGGTCAGAAGAAATTAATTACAAATGATGCCGACAACAAGACATTCCTGGAGGAGCTTTCTCATAAGCTCCCTTTTGTCTGGCTACTTCTAGGATTCTATGTTTTTGTTTGCCTCTCTTTGTGTATGGTGGGACTCAAAACAATACATGCAGAACCCCCCCCCCACACACACACACACACACACACACACACACACACACACACACACACACCACAACCCACCCCCAGAGTTTCTTCAGCTGAACTCATGAACTCACACTCCGTTCTAGTTCTTTGAAATGATAGATGTAGGGAAGTTTGCTTAAATGATAAATGTCATGAAGTTCATTTAAGTGATAAATGTTTTGAGTTTTTCATTATTATTATGTGCCTCAGGCTCTTGAGACTGTCTCAGGATATTGGATGCTGTTCCTTCTGTGCTTATGGTGATGGGGCCGTTTTGCAGCTGAAATCAATAACAGGGTAAACTAAAAACATTTTTTTTTTACACAGGGAACATTTAGTCTTTGTTGCTCTTTATTGTTAATAGAAACTTTGTTCATCATCCAGTTGGTGAGTACTCAATAATGCATCAACATTTCAAACATTATAAACTGTTAGTGCCCTGAGCAAATTTTTTTTATGGTGCTCTTTTCAGGTCCGTAGAAACTTTGCTCATCATCCAGAGGGTGAGTGAGTATTCATCCATAATGACTCATCTGTCAACTGTCAACAGTTGTAGCCAAGTCATTCCCTATCACAAAGGTATCTGCTCAGACCCTGAGCAGCTAAGCTAAGACATTAAAGGGCAGAGTGGGGCAGCTCTCGACAATGTGGCCACTTCCGTTTTTCGGACGACTCGGTGAAAACAAACACATGGACAGGACAACAGAAGTGAATTAAAAAATGACACAGAATATTTGGCCATTTATAAGTCAGGTAATTTTTCTATGAGCCAGCTGGTAGTGTATACATGGTACAGGTACTCACATAATCCAGCTGTCGTCAGCTTCAGACTGTTACACTTTTTCCGTTCTATCCAGCTTATCAGAACAGTTATATACATTTTCATTGAACAAATATAACCACATGGTTTTGTTTCATCATGTGCAGCCCATAGACTGTGCTTTATGTCAAGAGGAAATGATGACGACCACCATGTCGACAACATCTGGCAAACAGAGGATATCGATAGCAACATTTGCAGTTGCAGCCGCTATCAGCGTGTCCCAGGGGACACTGTGCTTACAGGCTTTGAAAACATGACGTTGGGACATCCCCAGTGCCACAATGTTAGTGAGAAATAACGCGAGTGTGTGTCTCTTTCTTAATAATCTATTTAAGTCACTTTTAGAAAAAAGAAACATGTCTTTGAAATATGAATATGAAATTCAAAAGAAGTGGGCAGGTTGTTAAATAAAAAAAAAAGCATTAATGTGTTATTCACCGGGCCCACACATACACCCTCCTTTCTCACATCTCACACTCATGTGTGTGTGTGTGTGTTTGTGTGTGTGTGTGTCTGTCTGTGTGTGTCTGTTTATTTGAATGTTTGTTTGTGTGTTTATGGTACAGAGAGATTGATCGTAAGAAAGCAAGAGAAAAACATCAAGAAAGGGAGAGGGAGGTAAGAGGAGTACTTTCTGATTTGTTACAGCTTGTATTGAGACTTCCCCCTTGATAGCCTGCCAATGAACCACCAATGTAATTGCAGTTGTGCAAAATTCTGATTCTCTTTTTTTTAATATATTAAAAGACAAACAAACTATTCTCAAAGGTGACTTATTATATACACTGACAAAACTGAATGTGATAGTTTCTAGTCCAGTGAACTTTTTGTACATGCTACCCACAAGCATTCACATTTTTAAGTTTCGATTATTATCTGTGATATGTTGACTCATTTTGATCCATTTTTTCCCCATGGAAATGACTGTCCAGTGATCTGCTACACTAAACAGTTGTGAAAAGGTAGTAGATTGGACAGACTGATTGAGAGCCTATCTGTCTACTGTAGCACCATATTAGGGCATGCCGATCATCAACTGAGTGGAGTCAGGTGTAGCATTGATTAAACAGTTAAGAATAGATCCTGCTACAGTGTTTTCACTTGTTTAAACAATCAAGCTAATCCTGTGGTGATGTAGTACCATAAAATAAATAATGATATCATATGCGCCATAAGGTCAGTGCTGAGCCCACTATAACATTTGAGTGACAGGTGGTAGTCTGTTAATACTGGCCTAGATGAATTGGATCTGCCTTGTCAAAGACTTTTTTTACGGCTGGTTGAGGTGTCAATCAGAAGACGCCGGTAGCCAGGTGACGTAGGCCGTTATTAGGTGGTGATGTAAGTTTGGAGCCTGACGTGTTTATTGTCCGACACCCTGCTGGTCGATCATGTCCCATTAGGGAGTTGTCCTTCATTCAGTGCGGTGACCCCACCACCACCACATCACTGAGGCCCGCAGGTTGAGGTGAAAGCCAATCTCATCAATAGCGAGGGGAACAGCTGGCTCAGCGCTTGTTGTTCCAACCCTGGCTCAGACACAGGACCAAAAGCAGGTCATCCTAGGTGGTGAGGTGGGAGTAGCGGGCTGGGTTGGGGGGGGGGATAATAGACGGCATATGAGCACGCTCAGTAGGAATGTGTTGAAAGCCTAAAAGAATGAATCGCTTTCACTGCCTCGTGTCACTGCGATGCCTACTCGCCCGTTTCGCCCACGCACCAGGCGCGATCTGCGGCAGCTGCCCCCGTCAGATTGACAGGTGACGTTATGCGGCAGGAACCTGGTCCATCTAACACCGTGAAAGCCCCCTACCCAGCAGCCTTCTTCACGACCCCGACTCAGCTTACACCCCTGTACTGCTGCCATGTTAAACTCCCTAAGCCCAGCCAATTACAAAAACAGATTACGCTGGCCACGCGGCTAATTGAGCTTAGCTCTGGTGCGACACGAAAAAACAGGCCTGAAGTGGGATGCTGATGTGATTGGTCAAAGCTCCTATGAAAACATGAAGGATTGTTTAACATTTTCAACTGCACCCAGCACAGGTAGCTGTGACTTACATCTGACAAAGTGAAATGGGCGCCTTTCAAAACAGCTACAGTACATTGGTCTCCAGGAAACGCTGGGAATAAACACATGGATGCTGGCCAGCCTGCCAAGCAAAACTCAGGGACGTTAGGAGCAGTACAGTGAAGATGGACAAATGGTCCGTCTGTCGCTACAAAGCTTTTGTGAGGACAAAACATGTATACTATATCATTTAATATCTCTCAGCAGTCTCTTAAGAGACTTTACCCAAGGCAGTATAGAATTTCATTTCCATACATTTAACCAGTAAAGTTGGTTCATGGAATATTTAAATGGGACGACTTTTTACAAAGAAGGAATGGAGCACAGACGCAATGTTGTGTTTTTTATTTAAGAAAAGGAATTCCTAAATAAAAAGCACAATATTGCCTCTGTTTTTGCGTATGCTGTCTAAGCAGTGATGAGGACCGATGAATGATCCTTTACCCCTGAGACCTTCAGACAGAGGCCTGTCAAATATTTGTTTGCATTCAAGCCTCCCTCCCAGTCCAGAGCAGGCTTTATTTTTAAAGACTATCCAATGACAAAGGACACTTCAGACCTTCTCTTGGGTTACATGCGGCCGGGTGTAAGCCCATCCGCCCAGGATAGAGTGTCACCCGGATGCCTCCAAACATCATTATGTGCCACACATACACACACGTCCATTTTAATAGGCTGAGGGCTGCAGACCAATCACACGTGTCACTCGGTTGCCGGGATACCAGTCTCCTGGTTGCTAAACACCGGTCCAGGAGTTTTACATCATGGGCTATATTTCTGAAAGTTAGAATATCAAAGATAGGGTTACCTCAGCGAAGTGCTGACGTGGACGCCTCTGTAGGAGAGCGACCCAAACACCTGCTCAGTGAGCGGCCACTCCGCCAGGTCCTCCCTGCTCTCCACTTACACACCGCTACTAACATATGGTTTATCACAGCGCCCTTTTGATTCACACCACCTCTAAAACCACTCATCCAAATAAAGTGCTGTACTGTGTACTGGGAGATTTAGGATGTTGTTCATTGGTGGTTTTGTTTTGCCCAGGGCTTAATAATAATAATAATAATAATAAGCTTTATTTGTATAGCACCTTTCATACACAGAATGCAGCTCAAAGTGCTTTACATTTGAAGCATGTAACAAAATAATAGTCAGTCAGTCATTATCAATCACATTTCTTCATTGCTGGGGCCGTTTATGATCCACTCAGCAACATATCAAAAATATAGAAAATGACATGTCATAAGACTGGCAGCCTTAACCCTCTTACCCCCCACAAGCACGCCATATGGCAACTGTGGCAAGGAAAAACTCCCATATTCCAGGAAGAAACCTTGAGCAGAACCTGACTTAATAGGGGGAGCCCATCTGCTTCTGGCTGGCTGCGCCCTCCAATAGCAGCAGATGTAGAATAATCTGAAAAAGTAGTCTACAGGATAAGACGAGTTAACTAAAAGCTTTCCTGTACAGGTATGTTTTCAGATCTTTTTTAAAAATATTTACTGAACTCGCCTGCTTGATGTACAGAGGCAGGGTGTTCCATAGTTTGGGGGCATAATGGATAAAAGCAGCTTCTCCACTTTGTTTGTGGAGCACTTTGGGTACGATTAAAAGATTAGAATTGGATGATCTAAGTTTCCTTTGTGGTTGATAAGATATTAAAAGCTCAGAGATATATGAAGGTGCTGTGCCATTCAGAGCTTTGTAAGTAATTAACATAACCTTAAAATCAATTCTATAGGAAATAGGGAGCCAGTGCAGTTCAGCCAACACAGGGGTGATGTGTTCTCTCTTCTTAGTCTTAGTTAAAAGTCTAGCCGCAGAGTTCTGTATGAGTGCCAATTTCTTTAGATGTTTTTTGGGAAGACCAGTGAAAAGTGCATTGCAGTAGTCTAACCTGCTAGTGATAAAGGCGTGAATTAGTTTTTCTGCATCTTGTTGAGTTAAAAAGGGCCGCACTTTGGCAATGTTTCTCAAGTGGAAATAGGCTGTTTGAGTAACTTTACTGATATGGGGCTTAAAACTTAACTCTGCATCTAAGATGACACCGAGGCTTGTTACTTTTGGTTTGACCTGGTGTGCCAAGTTCCCCAGATTACTAAGAACAATATCTCGCTTTAGTTTTGGTCCCACCAAAAGTACCTCTGTTTTGTCATCATTTAGTTTCAGAAAATTTTTGCTCATCCACTGATTAATGGAGGTTAGGCATGCAGTGAGGGAGCAAAGGCCATCTGGGTTAGTTGGCTCCACAGAAATATACAATTGGGTATCATCTGCGTAGCTATGGAAGTTTACATTATGCTGACTTATGACATTTCCCAATGGAAGCATATATAGGGAAAATAGCAGGGGACCAAGGCAGCTCCCCTGGGCCACACCAAAAGGCAAGTCATGTTAAGCTTTATTCATGAAGTAAAATAGCTTATTTTTCAGGTCAGTGTTATTTGTTAATGTCTGTAACATATTTTGGAAAGCACCTGAATTTGCTTGGAAGGTACAGTACAGTATATGTAAACATGGCTTATTACATGTATTATTATTATCTTTATATTATTATATTTATCTTAATATTACTACTATATTTGTATTGCTACTATTTCTACCACTATGAGTTTATAACAAATAATAAAATATCAGAAGAAAATTAAACTGTCCTTTTGAACTTTTGAAATTTGTTTTTTAGCTATGAAATTTATGATGTGGCTCTTCAAAAGTTGAAAGGCATCTGTGTTTGCGTAAATAAACACACAACATAACATCTCCACTGCTTAACCGCACAAGTTCTGAGGAGTCATCATCCCCTGCTTAATAGTGTGGATTATCCATGATTGATGGTGTGTGGTCCCTGACATTCCCATGGTTCACATCTGAGGACATTTATTCTGTTGGTTTGGCCATTCATAATGCCTGTTTACAAAATGGCATCATATCCATTAAGGGATTCAGTACGACAGACATGAAAAACAAAGCAGACCAGAAAAACTGCTTTTGATCAGGCTGCCTCGCATGCCGCACAGTTTGGACAATTTAAATACAGGTGTCTTAATATATTAAAAAGTGAAACTTTCATAAAATCTAGATTCATTACACATAAAGTGAAATATTTCTAAATAAAAAATCCAGAATCTCAAAATATTACAATAAAGAATTTATGATACAGAAATGTTGACCTGAGCTCTAATCAGCTAATTAAGTCAAAATACTGGCAATGGTTTCTTGAGCGTTTGCAGTTTAAACACATTTTCTGCTTCACACATTGTTTGCAATTCTGCAAAACACTTATTGCAAAAGACTAGTTTCTTAATGGTCATAGGCCTGGGGTTAGATGGCCAGGTGCAGCAGAATGTAGAATGTGGGAAGATGTTAATAGTGATTTGGTCAGTATCCTGGGTCAGCTCAAGGGGACGGCTGAAAGCAAATTAGAGAAAATGGGAGACATTATTTATAGCTATGGTAAGGAAAGATTTGGGACTATTGAGATAAGGACAAAACGGCAACATGAGGTAGTCAAATCTAGGCGCCAGCAGGAGATAGATAAACTTATCAAGGAGAGGAGGCAGCTTAAGAAGCAGTGGAGAAAAGCTACAGATGATGAGAAGGAAGGTATTGACTGTCTACAGGCAGATGTGAGGGAGCGGTTGGCAGTGCTAAGAAGAGCTGAAAATATTAGGAAAAATAGGAAGAAGAAATCACGAGCTCGAATAGCATTCTATAAAGACCCAATTAAGTTTGTTAAGTCTTTATTCGTAATGCAGAAGAGTGGTAGTCTTTTGGAGCCTAAGCAGAAGCTTGAGGAGTATCTAGAGGGAGTGCACAAAGATAGGGAGAGGTTCAAAGAGATGGTACTTCCTGCGGATATCCCACCTATTGGTGAATTAAGTAGCCAATGCGACGATAGTCCACCAAGGTGGAAAGAGGTGCAAGAAGTAATAAAACGTGCAAGGGCCTCTTTAGCCCCGGGACCTAATGGAGTGCCCTACCGGTTGTATAAGAGTGCACCAGATGTTTTAAGATTTCTATGGCAATTAATGAAGATAGTTTGGAAAAAGCAGAGTATTCCCAAGGCTTGGCGGAGGGCCGGGGGAATATTTATTCCCAAAGAAAAGGATGCAGTGGAGATTAATCAATTTAGGCCAATTAGTCTACTGAATGTTGAAGGGAAGGTTTTCTTCAGTGTGGTGGCACGGAGACTGACAAATTACCTTGAAAGGAATAAACAAATTGATACCACGGTGCAAAAAGCTGGAATTCCTGGCTTCTCCGGGTGCTTAGAGCATACCAGCATGATTTGGCACCAAATTCAATTAGCAAAGCGTGAGAAGAGAGACCTGCACGTTGTGTTCTTGGATTTGGCTAATGCTTTTGGGTCTGTGCCGCATAGTCTGTTGTGGGAGGCCTTTGATTATTTCAGAATCCCGTGTAGCATTAAAAGCCTAGTAAAAGCATACTTTCTGGATATTCAATTATGTTTTACTACAGCTGATTACACCACAGGGTGGCAACAACTTGAGATAGGAATCATGGCCGGATGTACCATCTCCCCACTTGCTTTTACAATGGCAATGGAGGTCATCATTAGGGCCTCAAAATGGGTAGTGGGTGGGGAGAAGTTGCAGGGAGGGCCACGCCTCCCCCCGATTAGGGCTTTCATGGACGACATGACAACCTTGACGTCAACCGTTCCATGCACCAACAGGTTGCTGAATAAGTTAAATAGTAATCTGCAATGGGCCAGAATGAAGGTGAAGCCAAGTAAGTCTAGGAGTCTCTCAATTGTTAAAGGGAAGGTAATAGATAAGAAGTTTGCTATAAATAAGGAAGTGATTCCCACAGTTCTGGAGAAACCAGTGAAGAGTCTGGGAAGGTGGTATGATGCAAGCCTTAGTGATAAATCACAGGTTGAAGACTTGAGACAGGTCACTAGGCAAGGTATTGCAAAATCTGACAAGTCAGGGCTGCCAGGTAAGCTCAAGCTGTGGTGTTTGCGGCTAACGTGGCCATTGACAGTTTATGAAGTTCCTCTGTCAAAGGTAGAGAGGTTGGAAAAAATGATCAACTCCTTTGTCAGAAAATGGCTCAGAGTCCCACGCTGCTGTAAGTAAACCCTTGTGGAGTAAGGCTTCTGCAGGAGAAAAGAGGAAAATGGTAGTGGAGGAAATGCATAGACAGGAGGAGGCTGTAAGATGTACTAAGGCAGTGTCGCAGGCAAAACAAGGGCAGTGGGTGAACTGGGAAGGGGTGGAAAAAAGACGGATTAAATGGAAAGATCTATGGGGCATGGAAGCTGGTAAGATCAGATTTATGTTAGGTGCTACATATGATGTGCTCCCATCTCCCAAGAATTTAAGTCAATGGTTTGGTGAGGATGATAAATGCATACTTTGCTCGTGTGTGGGCAGTCTCCACCATATCCTATCAAGGTAAGTCTCACCCAGGGGCGGTATACGTGGCGCCATAACCAGGTATTGAAATGTGTGGCAGCGCAGCGGCAATAGAGGATAAAAGGAGAGAAGTTAATTCATTAGCAGCTAGTAAAGGGGTAAGGCAAATTAACTTTGTACGTCAGGGGGATAAACCTTGTTCCGCGAAGGCCAGGTGTAAAACCGGCCAGTTGAAAAATGGGGCGGGCCGGGAAATTAAGGTTGATCTTGGCCAGCAGATGGCGGTACCTCCACATATAGTGAGTACTAAGCTACGACCCGACGTAATTCTATGGTCGGATTCAGAGAAGATAGTTTACTTGATTGAACTCACTGTTTTGGGAAGACAGAGTGGAAGTGGCCAATGAGCTGAAGAGAGCTAAATACACTGAAATAGCAGAGGAGGCAGCTAAGGGACCGTTCGTTATTTATAAACGGGGTCACCGGAGGAAAATAGGGGAGGGTCATGTCTTTTTATTCTTTGTTGAGGGGAGGGTCACCTAACTTTTTTTTTGTCTAGGAGGGAGGGTCACCCATCTTTTGTATTAATGAAAACAGCAAAAAATCAAGGTGGCTTGTTTGATTGTTGATTTCTGTCGCCATATAACGTTCTCTTTCGTTCCATAGCTCTGTCAACATTGAACAATGAAAATGAGGGAGATTTCCCGGGTTTCTCACGCAAAACACGGAAAATGTCAACATTCGTCCCCATTAATGTTGGAAGGGTTGGAGCAACAAAGTAGCCTACTTTATTCACGCCTAACAGCCTATATCCATTTGGTCAACTTTATCCAGCCCTAAAAAAGCTAAATTTAACTTGGGTTTACTTGTAGTTTACCGTGTAGCCTAACTTTAAACAGTGTGCATGCTTAACACAAAGCATACTTGTGCTTCATTCATCCACACTTCCAGCTCCTAACGTTTTGATAAGCATTTCTACCAATTGACCTTGTTCTTGCCCATCTCTAGCTTTGCTGTCTCCATCCTTTCTGTTTTTGTTGTTTGCAAAAAAATATATAGTATTTATTGTGCAATTTGTTAATCGCTGTCATTCTCTCTCCTGCCAACAAAAATGTGTTAGGCCTACGTTCCAAGTAGCAGTGCGTAATTCTGCTTCATAAAGTTGAACAAATACATTTGGTCATATAAATAGCCAGTTTATGGTCTACCGTGTAGTTGGTAAGTTATGGTAGGCCAACTTGGAGTGAATATACAGGGGGAATTCTTTGTCTAGCTGAGAAGCCTGGCAGGTGCGCACGTAGGCATAGCCTACGGCCGAACACCGCAAGCGCTAATGAATCTTGCTCTCACGACAACCATGTCGTTAACTTAAATAGGCCTAGGTTAACATCACTCTGAGTTCGCATTCAAGCAAGCAAAACGATGATTTGAATACATCTGTTTCACTGGAAGGGCAAGGGGTAACAACAGGACAACACAGAGACAGGCCAGAATGCAGGACTAATGTTATGAGTATTACAGTAATATGGGATATTCTACGGGAAAATATTAAAACGGCAAGACAGCAGGGAAACGTTAAAATGATAAACCCGGAAAAAGTTGCCATGTTAGGTATTTTTCGGTCCCTGTGATTATTTGTGAAATTGTGCAAACGGCCTTTTCAAGTCATTTGAGAAGGAAGGAGTGTAGCAAGCTCCCAAATTGACGCTCGTCTGAGAAATTGAGTTTTGGATAATGTTCAGCTTCGGCAGCTTTACAATGACTGAGGAAGCCTAGAGACGAGTCCATAGCAACAAGTTCATGTGTTGAATTTGTTATTACCCAGTGTGCTTTGTTGAATGGTCTCAATGCTTTATTGTTTTATTTCATGTGAAGAGGAGTAACTTTTCAAGTAGGCTAATGCAGTTGCAGGAAGTGTGCATTTAGTTTCCATGCTTATTGTGTTTCCACAACAATGTTAGGGAGTAAATCTACTGAAATGGCCACCATCTTGGTGAAGTGTGATGTGTAAGATCAGAAAGCAGAGGTTGATTTTAGGACGGTGGCATATGTTGATGTGTTATCATAGCATAGCGCATAAGAGCGTGGGCGGAAGACATCGACAATTGGCCGGGGAGGGTCATGTCATTTTTGAAAATGCTGCTGGAGGGTCGTTGAATATTATATTGCAGGCAGTGGAGGGTCATGCAACTTTTGATCGAAGCACTCAAAATCCCTCTGGTGATCCCGTTTATAAATAACGAACGGTCCCTAAGCGAGGTTGGAGTGCACGATTAAGGCCTATTGAAATCGATGCACGTGGGTTTGTGGCCAGATCTGCTATTGGCTTGCTGTCTGAATTGGGCATTTGTGGTCGAAGTCTTAGGCAGGTGGTTAGTAACATGTCTTTAGCAGCAGAACGGGCAAGCGAATGGTTGTGGGTAAGGAGAAGTTACCCTTTCTGGGGCGCAAGCTAAGGTAAGCTAACTGGCTCATTTGTTTTGTGTTTGTGATGGACTGTGCCTAGGTTGATGGTACTTGGCTAAGGTTTTTTATGGTTTATGGTTCAGTCCGCATCAACGGGACGGACCAACCTAGCCAACTTAGACCATGCCTAGGTTGGTTAAGGGTATTTGGATGTTTGTTGTGGTAATATGGTGGCAGCATGGGGCGTAAGCTAACTGGCTAATTTGTTTTGTGTTTGTGATGGGGCCTAAGCTAACTGGCTAATTTGTTTTGTGTTTGTGATGGGCTGTGCCTAGGTTGATGGTTGTTTGGGCAGGGTTTTTATGGCTATGGTTCAGTCCACATCAACGGGACGGACCAACCTAGCCAACCTTGACCATGCCTGGGCTGGTTAAGAGTATTTTGGGTATTGGATATTTCAATGTGGTAATATGGTGGCAGCATGGAGGGGAGTGTCTCCAGGACGCTGGTTTCACTGTTCAGCCTTCATGAGGTGTCGTGGGCCTAACTTAACGAAACATCGGTGAATGAGGGTGCCCACTTGATAACCCCAATGACATGCCGCATACTATATACTGCTGTTGGATGGGCCATTTGTATTGTGTTTGTGACCATTTGTTGGCGGATTTGTGGGTAGTGTGCTTTTTAAAGTTAAACTTGAGCAGGGGCTTCTGAATGTGTTTTTACCCTTGGATTTTGGCACAAGGGATTTTAACATCTAATCCTGTGAATTAATGTAATTACATTAGACACTTTGTTCAAAAGTGAAATCTACTGTTATCATTGGGAAAACACTTCCATTCAAAATGCAAGCATATCTGGTAATTGGTAAGACCCACACACATACCTGAAAACACTTACAGACAATAGAGACAACTGAACACCAATCAGTCTGAGGCTTAGCACTACAAATAGACTTCAGGTAAGTTATTGTGTACCTGTTCAAGTGTGTGCTTTTACATTGAGCACCCGTATACAGTTCTGCATTTGCCCCTTTACTTCCGAATTTCTAAAACCTATAAAATAATTATTTTCAGTGTGCCAATGGAATGGCCACCAACCACATACCTGCATGCCTCTTTTGCCAGCAATGGAAGGGGCATGTAGGAACACCCAACAAAGTCAAGTTTTTTTCAGTAGTGCATCTGCACAGTGTTCAGCCTCAAACCCAGCTTGGATGTAAATAAGTTGGTGTTGAGTGTAATGTTAGCTACAAAAAAAGAAAATCTGGCCATGTTTCACATAGATCTATGTTTCTCGAAGTCACTGAGTACTGTCGGTACAAAATAAACAACCTGAAAACAATCGGTGCTACCTAGCTAGGTTTGCTGCAGCCAACAGCTAGAACAGTATTAGCTTACAGTATTGCATTGATAACTGATTCTATTTTTCTTTATTTCTGTAAGAATGTTTGTTTTTTGTAAAAACTTTTGTTGCAAAAAATGTCAGCTGATTACTGCAGAAATTCTACTTTTGAGTTTCTCAGAAGACTAAGTCTGAGAAAATGACAATAAAAATAGAAACACAAAGTCTGCAGTGTTTTATATAAAGCACATCAGTGTGTTGCTGTTAATTTTACACTGATATTCTTAAACATTCTATAAGTTGAATGATATAAAGACTTACAGTAACATAGACAAAAAAAAGGTTCAGTGGGTTTGTGATCGATGTTGTGGTGGGTTTGTCATCGAGGCTGTTACCACATAATCTTCTTCTGCTATCCTCCATTATCAAAACAACACCAAGCTCCCAGCAACTGGTAGAGCGCAATGGCACTCCTGCCCTCATCACATGGTGAAAAGGATTCATAGAGTAAAGAAACAAACAATTTGGGTTCTCACCAAAAAGTGGACCTACTGGATTCCCCCCCCCCCCCACACACACACACACACACACACTTTGGCTTCCAGCCCTTTTATTGCTTGCTGCTGGCAACGTGAATTTTTTCCCATGAATGGTGACACAACTGATTTCAGATATAAAAGTCATTGTGGCAAATGAGAACCAACAGACGATGGGAAAAAAAAGTTGAGTCACAGCGTGGGAAACACCGGTCTATTATGTCTGGATTTAGAAAAAAAACATGACATTCTGGCACTTCCTTTAAACTTAAGCATGACATCAGTTCGGGTAACCAGTTATTTTCTGCAGAATTGTCTTTGAACAACAACCAAATGGATATAATTTAATTAGCTGAGGCACATCTTTAGACTGTACAATAACATTTTACCATCTGAGATTCTATTATATTTCTTTACTTTAAATTAGGGCTGTCAAAATAACTGATTAATTTCGATTAATTAATTTGAGAAAAAATAACTCATTAAAAAAATAGTGCAGATTAATCGATTCCGTATGACCTTTGACCCCGAGCCATTCTAGTCAGTAACCATTAGACTGTAAAATGAAGGAGAGAGAAGAAAATGTGCTGCCTAGATCATTGATTGGAACATTTACTTTTAAAAAACGGCCTGATGGTGTTGATAAAAATAAAGTGTTGATTAAAATAAAGTCCTCTACAATGTCTGCAGCAAGGAAGTTGCACATCAATGCAAAGAAATAGTGTTGACATTGAGGGGAGTGTTAATTTATTTTCATTGTGTCCCCTAGGTTATGTCTGTGGCCTGAAATGCCTTGCATGTAAAAAAAAAAAAAACTCTTTCCGAAGCAGACACAAAAGGGCGCTCAGGAGACTTCAGATAATTACTTGCTCAGGTGCTCTTCTGCGACGGGTGAAGTGAGAATCCAAAGAAAAAAGAGTTTGCAGAGGCACTCTGAGGTTGAAAAAGTATAAAAAGCCTTTAATTAATCATGGCAAGAACTGGTTAAAAGCACATGGGCCTACGCGTTGCGGCCATATTGGCCTTCATCAGGGCATAGAAACAGGAAGTACAACAAAGCTTAAAATGGACACCCTTAGGTGTTCAGTGGGTGGAGCCTTCCCATTGTCACACACCATGTGACTAACAACAAGTAGGTTGAAAAACAAACAAACAATTAATTAGCAAAATAATAACAAAGAGACATCTCACTAAGTGAGAAAGAGAGAGAGAGAGAGAGAAATAGATTTCAGTTGAGAAAGTAATAAAAGTACACAAATAAATGTCCATGCTTCATAAAAAGGGGGAAAAGTCACATTCCTCATTAAGGCCAGGGAAAGAGGTTGCCTTAAGTTTACTGATCCAGAAAGTTTCTCTTTGGAGAAGGGTCCTTAGATGATCTCCACCTCTCACGGGTTTGGGGACAACCTCGATCATCTTCCCGAAGCACTTTTGAATTTATTTCCTCAGCATATTAGGTCATATCATAGATTATTATGGCCATTATTTGAACAGTGAAAGTAATAATAAAAGTATTTTTGAACTTTAATGTCACTAATGCTGATTATTTAATGATTCATTTGAATTTAAATATTTAAAATACTTTCACAGCAAAAATGATATGCGATTAATTTAGATTAATTAATCAGAGTATATAATTAATTAGATTAAATTTTTGAATCGATTGACAGCCCTACTTTAAATTGGTTTGTTAGTCTGCGTTGTTTATTTTCTCCTCAAGGGATAACCTTTTTTTACAAACCAGGTGACAAAAGGCAATGATTCAGTAATATTCAGTTCAACACAAACAGAAAGGTGTATGTAATAAATTGCCTGACATCATGCAAAGATGCCACTGTGTTGATTGATGGTGTGTTTGGTAAGATTTACCAGATCAGACTTATTATGACCGCCGCGCAGCGAAACTTTTTTCTTTTTCGCATGTCCAAATTTCCGTCAATGAGTCCCGGGACACTGAAAGACCGGGGTAGACGAAACTTGGTGGGCATGTACCCCCACATGGATAGCATGGAACCGTCATTTTTCGTTTTGATCTGTAGCCCCCCCGCTGGACTGGACCCCCCGAAAGGAGGGTAGGCCAGACACAGTTCTCTGTGAATATCTTGAGAACTGTAGGGCCTAGGATGACCATTTTTTTCCGTATATTTGCCTCCAGGGGTCATGTTAACCCATTTCATGTGCACACATGTGCACAAACAGATACACACGCACACACACACATTCACAGTAATCATACGTATGACATATACTCACACAGTGAGTGACATATGTACGCTTCCATGCACAGGCACATACGCAGGCACACACACAAGCACGCACACACACACACACACACACACTCACACACAAACACACCCACACACATAACATAAACATAACACAAACAATCAAGAATTTCTCAGAATTATGAACAGGCAAGAAGGAGGTGGGGTTGTATAAAATGAATTTTACATGTGAAATCTATGAACTAATCATGTTTTGGGACTTGTTGTCTAGCAGATACCAGTGAGAATTGAGTGTGGATAATGCAATTTAGTGAGACAGTTAGAATCATATAGGCCTTTCAGCGTGATTTCTTTTTGTGGAAAAAATGTGCTGGACTGGGCGGCGGTCATATTTTGTACCGCTCTGTGGTACATCTAGTTTGCATATTGGTGTACTGTATGATGCAGTTCAGTGGGGAGGAGGTGTGTGTGTGTGTGTGTGTGTGTGTGTGTGTGTGTGTGTGTGTGTGTGTGTGTTTACGTTTACTTCATCTGCTATCGTCAACCGGCGAGTTTACTTCTTGGGAATCAAACCCATGACTTTGAACTGCTTGTATTGAGATGAGTCAGCTGTGCAGGAGTTAAGTCAGCTGTCTGTTTCTCTTTTATGTTGGTGGGTAAAAGGTGAGCTTAACTGTTGTTTCAACATTGCTTCACTTTGACATTCTTAATTTCAAATGGAATGATGACCATTGATGGTCATTATTCCGGAACAATATTGGAGTCTTGTTCCAGAATAGGAATAGTGAATGATGAAGTGAGTGAAGTGATGGTGGAGTGTTATGTGACCAAGGGTACAAATGTCTTGTTTGCTACCCTTCACTTATGTGATGATTTCTCTGTTATAGCCATGATAGCTATAACAGAGCTCATATAGCTCATTTTTTTACCTACAAGAGATGACCAGTAGAAAGAAACTCTACAGATTAATTGACATCATGTCAAAGTATGCTCGATGTGATAGGCACTGCCCTTGTGCCTGGAAGAAAATGAATTTTTCAGATGCTTGGGATGTCTGTGTGTATACAATTTCACCATCTCACATTCCACTCCACTCTTTTAAAAATGCTGCCCACTGCAGAGCATTTCTTATTGCCCCTTTAAATATGAAATTACATCACATCAAGAACAGTAGCATGAAAAGTATTTTAACTACAGGCTTTTATAATTAATACATATATTTTGCTCCTTTTGTGTTATATTTTAAATCAATCCAAAACAATTGTTTAGTTGCTGGGCAGTTTTAAGTGAACCACAGGCACATGGTGTTGTATTCACTTAAAGAAAAAAATAGCCATTTAATTTAATTAATTTGTTGAATGAGTTTGTTATCTCATAAGCCCATTAATTTAAAAGAACAGAACTCTTAGTGTTTTCCTGAATACAGCCCTGTTTTTCTGGATAAATGATTGGATGGATAACAAATTTAGAAAAGCACTCTTTTTTTCTCAAGTTAATGCAATACACTTCTGTACACCTCACACCAACATTTTGGGATTAAGAATATTCTTAGGTTTACCACACAAACATATTACAACAGGTAACATGCAGGAATTTTAACTATACCAATTAATACATTTTTTAACAATTTTACAATTTGTTTTGTTTGTTTAAGTACTTAATTTAATTAATGTCCCAGGATGGATCGATGGATGAATATTGCTGGCCAGTATTGGGTGGGGTGATAAACAATGACAGAGTTGCCGGGCAGTTTTGAGTGACCTACAGGGCACAGAGCTCCATGAATTATCGCCTCTTGGACAGTGCATCGGACACTGGGGCTTTTGGCGCATCAGGATTTTCCCTCCGTTAGTCACCGACGAGAATACATCCACCCACTCACACGCACGCAGGCACGCAAACATACACAGAAATACACACACACACACACACACACACACACACACACACACACACACCTAAACACAATGGCATGTCCAGCCGCCACACGACCCTGTGGGTCCTGAGATAGGCGGGTGTGTGTCGGTCCCACGGCGTGTGTGCGGTCGGCTCGCCACGTCTCTCTGGGGCCTCCGAGCTAAAGCCCTCCGCATCAGCTGGGCCCGACAACTGCCCACTGGCGTCCTGTACGCCAACGCTGGGCATTAGCCACTGGCTTTGCCACCAACCCGCTCTAATGTGCCCAGGGACAGTGCCTCATCCAACAGGGCGGGACGAGGTAGTGTAGTGTTTGTGGGGGCAGTTATGGGTCAGGGGGCTTTGTGTGTAGGCTTGAGGGGTGGTGTGGTGGTGTTGGGTGGATGCTCTAAAGTTACATAGGCAGTAGCCCTCAATGTCTATACATGCTGCCCCGCCACTGCCGCCACCGCCGTGGAGAGAGCCAGAGATTTCACGGTAGATTAGCACCAGCCAAGCGGATAGCGCTCTCGTCCGGTCTGAGGCTCTGCGCTTGTAATGAAGTGATTGAGACGAGCTAAGGGGGCCACAGGGGCCCAAAGATGATGTCCCGGCATGGACAAGTTAGTGACCATCAGTCTGCAGCTGACGTTTGTCCGCAGGAGGCCAAATAGAACAGAGCGAGATGCACTGCATGTGAATTAATCAGAGGGAAAGTGGTGGCGGTCCTAAAGCATGACGCTTGGCGCACTAGGGGTAATTAATGATGTCATGGTTCGTGTTTCAGGGCAAATCACAGCCGTAATCACTCTGTGAAGTCGTTGGAGTGAAGGAGGAGGGGAGGCAGACCGCACTTGCGGAGAGGAGAGAGAGAGAGAGAGCAGAGGAGGACATTGTGTACACACGTTCCACATGTAGCTCTGCGGCTTGAGAGCTTCGGTTGAATCCTTTCACGATGCCCCTCGAGACGAGATGAAGACGCTCGCCTCATTATCACTGTATAGCCTACTCAGCAGACAGAGCGGCTAGAGTACCAAGAAGAAAGACATTTCCACAAAAAAAAATCTTCAATGCTTTGTTGTTTGATACTGCTGGTGCTTCCACATTTGGATTTTCCGCAGTCAGGACGAAGGAAATATGTGCAACCTTTAGACAAAGCAGGTGCTTAGTCAGAGGAGACGCAGAAGAGCGGGCGGCTCTGATTTATGCGGCCCAAGGCATCTGCCATGAAAGTAGCCCTCAGCCTCTGATGCGTTTGAAGGAGGGACGATTGATGAGCAGCAGTTGCTCTGTCATGTCTGTCATCTTACTTTGTAAATTATTGACGTGGTAGGCAGGCTTCTCGGCTGTGAAACAGCGTGGGAAATCAATGGCAATGAACAACAGCTAACTTCCAAAGCATGTTTAGGGACTTTAAACAGAACTGGCATCCCAGCACATGTCAACATAGTATACAGTAATAAACAGTAATATTTTACTTGTACTCTCCCTCATAAGATTGAAATAACTCTACCGTAAACATGGCAGAACAGATGTCGTGCACTATCATTAGTCGACATCTCCGTTAATGTCCAGTGATATCCAAAGTCATGTTCCCAGTGTTAGTAATTATCGCGACAGCTTCATAATGATATTTGTGTCATAACAGCCTCTGTTACATGTTAATAAGCTGTCATAACAGCAAATGACATGACCGCGGTCTTAACGACTATCTGTAATGGTGACCTGATGACACCACTGTATGTCAATAAAAATTCATGGTTGCTTAAAAAAACATCAACGTCTTTATTTATATTTGTGTTATATGATAATTTTCTTAACTTATGGATCAGTTAAAATGTCACCCATATTACTCATATATGTATTGTAATTGTATGATTTAATCAGCCCAGACTAATCAAATTCAGTCAGCAACTGGTCCATTTTTTTACTTTTAAAAGTTGTTTACTTTTTTAAATTGTACTTGCAAAGTGGATAGTACCTTATAAGAGCATCCTAGCATGCAGTTAGCGTGTGTGTAACGTTTCTACAGTAAGTACTTTTGGAATGGCACCGTCATAATAAGCCATGCAGACAAGCCACACAGACCAATATGTCACTGGTGGCAATTAAGAGGCACTGTAGATCTTAGCGCATTGAAAGTTGATGAAATGGTAGTGGAGTCAGGCTGATGAGGTATGGAAATTTGCCACCCACTGGCTTGCACTAATGCAGCTTGTAGCACGGCAGAGCGTGCTGTTTGACTTGGACAGCGTTCAGGAATGGCACTCCCAAAGCAGGGCACACAATTTGCAGATGTTAGGAGAGATCTTCCTGGGTGTAGGGCATGTGTGTGTGTTTGTGTGTGTGTGTGTGTGTGTGTGTGTGTGTGTGTGTGTGTGTGTGTGTGCGCATGTTAGAGGGGCAGGCAGTTTAAAATAACTTTCTGCTGCCTTGGCAGGTGGAGAAAGAGAAGAAGCAATAGTGGGAGGGATCGGGGAGGGTGTGTGTGTGTGTGTGTGTGTGTGTGTGTGTTTGTATGTATTGGTGGGTATTAAGTATGTGTATGGTGGGGGAGCTTGGGGGGTATGGGGGCAGATTTTTCCACGTGTCACTTTCGCCTCTCAAAAAGCTATTAAAAAGACGCGCCCTGGCTACAGCCTGAGCTCACCAGGAAGGTATACAGCTCCACTGACATCACTTGGCCTCACAGGTGCATCATGGGTAAAGGGATTGGGGAAGTGGCAGTGGCGGCAGTGGGGGGTGAGTGTGTAGCGGCGGGGCAGAAAGGTACAGAAGTCCATCAGGCCTGCAGTGGGCAGAGAGCTCCCTGGATACTCAGCATCTATTTATTGTGTGTCCCCCCATGTTGACCCTGCCTTTTATTTTAGCCATGGTGATTCATCGGGCATTCATCCCCTAAAAACTGCAAAACACCTCGACGTTTGAGCCTACCAGAGCACTCAGGGAGGACACCACACACACACCAGCACAATGAAGGATATGATGAATAAAACACAATAATGATCCCTATGTGTGTATGTGTGTGTGTGTGTGTGTGTGTCTGTGTTAAAATATGTATATGTTTAAGTGTATGCTGTGTGTAGGGGGGTGGGGGTCAGTGTGTTTCTGTGGGTCTCTGTCTTGGAGGGTGTGTGTTTGTATTTGTCTCTGTGTGTGTGTATCTTTGAGTAAGCGTCCATTCTAGTAGCACAGAGAATGAGAGACTGTGTATACGTGTTAGTGAGTGAGACTGTGTGTGAGTGTGTGTAAGTGTGTGTAAGTGGTATCTAACAGCTCTGAGAGGGCTGGAGAATGTGTGGTTCCCATGCGTCTGTCCTCTCCCTGTCTGGCCAGGGCTCACAGGAGTGGCCATAGCAACAAGATGCTGCCCCCGCCCAGACAACCCCAGTGCTGCCACAGGCGTGAGGGTATGTGTGTGTGTGTGTGTGTGTGTGTGTGTGTGGGGGGGGGGGGGGTATCTAACACAAGTGCAAGAGCTAACAGACTTCTAATTAACCTCAACAGCCACATGCCCCCAACCCCCCCCCCCACACACACACACACACACTCGCCCACAGAACCCTCCTACCCCCTACTCTCCACACCTCCATACCTCATCCCTCTATTTATCCCTCTCTCTCTCCCTCTTTCCATCTATCTATTTCTACCTCTGTCTCTCCCCCTGTCTCATCCCACTTTCCCTCTCTATATTTTAACTAGGGCTGTCAAAATAACTGATTCATTTCGATTAATTAATTTGAGAAAAAATAACTGATTAAAAAAAATTAGGGCTGTCAAAATAACTGATTAATTTCGATTAATTAATTTGAGAAAAACTAACTGATTAAAAAAATTAGTGCAGATTAATCGATTCCGTATGACCTTTGACCCCGAGCCGTTCTAGTCAGTAAAAATTAGACTGTAAAATGAAGGAGAGAGAAAACGTGCTGCCTGGATCATTGATTGGAACATTTACTCTTTAAAAAACTATTATTATTTGAACAGTGAAAATAATAATAAAAGAGTTTTTGAACTTTAATGTCACTAATTCTGATTATTCAATGATTCATTGGAATTTAAATATGTAAAATACTTTCACAGCAAAAAATATATATGCGATTAATTTAGATTAATTAATCACAGAGTATGTAATTAATTAGATTAATTTTTTTAATCGATTGACAGCCCTAAAACAAATTGTGCAGATTAATCAATTCTGTATGACCTTTGATCCCGATCAGTAACCATTAGACTGTAAAATGAAGGAGAGAGAAGAAAATGTGCTGCCTAGATCATTGATTGGAACATTTACTTTTTAAAAACGGCCTGATGGTGTTGATAAAAATAAAGTGTTGATTAAAATAAAGTCCTCTACAATGTCTGCAGCAAGGAATTTCAGAAAGTTGCACATCAATGCAAAAAAAATTGTGTTGACATTGAGGGGAGTGTTAATTTATTTTCATTGTGTCCCCTAGGTTATGTCTGTGGCCTGAAATGCCTTGCATGTTAAAAAGAAAATTCTTCCCGAAGCACTTTTGAATTTATTTCCTCAGCATATTAGGTCATATCATAGATTATTATGGCCATTATTTAAACAGTGAAAGTAATAATAAAAGTATTTTTGAACTTTAATGTCATTAATGCTGATTATTTAATGATTCATTTGAATTTAAATATTTAAAATACTTTCACAGCAAAAATGATATGCGATTAATTTAGATTAATTAATCACAGAGTATTATAATTAATTAGATAACATTTTTGACAGCCCTAATTTTAACCTCTGTCTCTCTCTCTCTCTCTCTCTCTCTCTTTTTTTTACACCCTCTTTCTATTTAAATTTGTTTCTCTCTCCATGTGTCATCTTCTGTCTATCTCCCTTTCCATTTCTCTCTCTCTCTTTCTCTCTCTCTCTGTCTTCCTCCCTCTCTCTAATTCTTTAACTCACCATCACCCATTACCAGGTTCAGCAGCTTCAGTGTCTTTAAGCCTAAATCAATAGCAGAAACTGGACATCCATAACAGAGACTGGACATCAGTAGTAGACTGGACATGAACAACAGAGACAGAAAAGAGGCTGACAGAGAGGGGGTCAGAGTTCAACCACAGGGCTGCCTCGCCCTCCCCTCTCTCCCACCCTCCAAATATGCCCCCGCCCAGGGGCAAAAGCGTAGGGGGCAGAGAGGGCACTTACACTGGCATCCCTTTCACCAGGGTAATGCGGCTGGCGGGGCTGGCTGGTCTGGCTGAGCGGTCAGCGCGCCTGGTGATGCAATCGGCGCAATTGGCGCACCCGAGACAGAGAGCTCTGGGGAATCTGGGTGGAAATTTCAGAGAGCAAATGGCACTGGCATGAGCCCTTCAATAGTGTGTGTGTGTGTGTGTGTGTGTGTGTGTGTGTGTGTGTGTGTAGGGAGGGTTGACAGGCTGGGCAGGCTGAGGTGGGGTAGAAAGGTTTGGAGGGGGGTGATGTGGGGGTAGAGGGTGGAGGGGGGAAGGGGAGTTGGCAGGCTGGGGGGGTGAGAGAAGGGGTAAGAAGGGTGTGCGGGGGTGGGGGGTGTTGCTTAATAACTATATCCTAGCAACTGGGGAGTATGATACCCCCGTGCCAGGTGCTCGCTGAGATTGGTCAGTTGGGTGGCACTGACCCCTCCCCCGGGCGGTTGTGGCCCCGTAGAAAAAATAACCCAAACCAAAACATCCTCCTCACTGTGCTTACTCCTGTGCACACTTGATCCACATGCACTTTAATCTCTGACCGCTCTGTCTGTTTCTAGTTTTACATGATCTACTCTCCTCTTGTTTACTTAATTTACTTTTGTTTACTTTTTTCATGTATGTATTTATCGAACAGCTCTCGGTAAACACACCTTGATACATGTGCCTTTGCCACTTACTGATCGCGTGGACAACCCCTGAGAAGAGACCTTCGTTTGGCACAGCATGACCTCTCCCTATGCAGCCATGCCGTACTGCCCTGAGCACACCTTTCCACGGTAAGGACCAGCCCGAGTGTGTCTCGACGTTACCGATTAAATATAGCCGTGTGCCATTTCCATTTACAACAACACTCAGGCTCAGCTCAAGTCGTAGCTTTCACGGCTAAGTAAGCTGAGCTTTCCAATACACAAATGCACGTGTTGTGTGTACTTTACCCCTGTGGACAGTGATCTGGCGTAGTTTTGAAATGAGACCATGGGGCCGTCAGCTTGTGTAATAATGCATATGGTGGCATGATCTGATGAAAGACAATCGATTATACCACTACTTTCTGAGGGGTTGTTTTGCTGGTAGTGACCGCTTGTTTTTAGAACATTGTTTCCAGTCCCATTCCTGAACCAGAACCAACACAGTGGCTCTGTGATGGGTCACCTCTGTGTCCCATATCCTTGCCGAATCCGGTCCAAACTAGTGGCCCTAGTCCCTTCTCTGTGTTGGTGGACTGGTTTTATCCAGTGAGCTGGCTGGGACACTGGAGACGGAGGCGGTGTGGAAGTGCAAACTCAGGGTGGGAACAGTTGTGTCTGAGGCCTCAGCTGCTGCCTGTGTCTGATATTTATAGGTGGGGGGCACTTATAGCAACAATGCCAGTGTGTGGGGGCATCGAGGTTTAGAGTGGCCATCGGCCGAGAGAGGGCTGCAAGCGGACACTTGAGACTCACCATGTCTCTGCTCTACACCCCTCTCTCACCTCTTCCCTTCTCCTCTCTTCTGCTATCCTCTCCTCTATTCAACTGCCCTTTCAGGTCATTTTTCTTCTCTCCTCTCCTACCTTCTCTTCTTCTCTCCTCCACTTCCCTCTCCTCTCTTCTCTTATCTTCTCCTCTTGTCTCCTATCTGCTCCTCTATTCAACTCTCCTTTTCCTCTTTTTTCTCTTCTTTCCTCTACTCCCCTCTCCTCTTCTCCTATCATCTCTTCACTCCCCTCCTGTCTCCTTTCATCTCTTCTTCCCTTTATTCTCCCCTCTCCTTTCTTGACTGTTCTATCTCCTCTCTTCCTGTGCATTGGGCCACTGAGGTGTGCTTGCAGGGCCTGGAGATAGTCCAGTATTTATAGACCACTATGTCTGTATGCCTCACCTCCAATTTCCCTTTTCCTTTTCTGTATCATTTTACAATGCCTGACGAAGATCTTTAAAATCGAAACGTTGAGTAATAAAGTTTATGGGAGCATCTAACAGCAGATCTTTCTTTTGATTTCCATCTTAAGTTTTGATCAAGCACCTGAAAAACAATCAAATTGGATGTGCGTACCCTGCACTTCCCTTTTCTTTTTATTCAAACTGATGATTCTGTAACAGGGAGGCTATACCAGGCGCGTAAGCGTTACGTTTACAATGTGTCTACTGCAACAATTAGCTTCCACTATAATCAATGGAAGTAGCTACACCAGACGGAACAAATAGACCAGTCTTCCAAAATGTTTTTTACGCATCGCGAACAGAATAGATAGATAGATAGATAGATAGATAGATAGATAGATAGATAGATACTTTATTGATCCCCAGGGGAAATTCAAGAATGCCTCCAGCTTTTCTGTTCAGCAGCGTATTTGATACATAGAATCTAGTTCACATGTTAGAAAGTGCTTCTCTCTGTTGCATTGCATGGCAGCGTCATCTACAGGCTTGTGAAATTCCAGAACTGAGATATGAGAAATCTTTGATTGGGTTTCAAGTTGAGATGTACATGCACAGAGGTTTCAAAACTTAGACACAAAGAGTCCACAAAGTTGGAATAGTTTGACCTTTTGGTAGCTTCTAGCAGCCTTAATTGCAGGCAATGCAGAACTAATCCTCTAACAAACAGAGATCTGACACCCTATCTGTCTAACTTTACCCTGAGGCGAAGGTGGGTAGATTAACAGGATTGGCCTACTTGAAGAAAATCCACTTCAGCTGACCACTGATAACATGTCTACCTCTGGTCAATGTTTCTGAAAAATCATCAACAGAGATATTAAACCAAAACCACACATTCGAATCAATATTGTTAGAGCAGTTACCCTCTGAGGACAAAGAAGATGCTCTACACGCTGCTGTCGTCGCCTGTTGCGCTTCTGTGTTTTTAGTGTTTGTGGTGGTATACGGGTTTCTGTTATCGCTGTTGTTTTAGTCCGTAATCCAACTGCCGTAGGGAAGGGACAGAAACAACACCTAATTTACACAGGTGGAGTCAAAGAGCACATAGAGTTGACCCGCTGAACTTTTTAACCAACTCCTTCAACATTTAGAGCCACAAAAAGAAGCTGACTTGCTATAATCTCTTGAAACCAAAAGACGTCATGGCAAGCACTGGGTTGAACTCTTCCTTCCATTTTGAGATGTATCTATTCAGTTTCCAATAATGCTTCTCTGTTTGCATCTTCTCTGTTTTTTTATAGATTCATGCCAAGTTTGTGTGGGTATGGCATGTGTATGACATGGTTAATTTCACAATGACAGTTGTGAATTTATTCATTTTACAATTTCTTATGTGCACTAACAGCTGCCTTTTCATAGGAGGAAAAGACGAAAAAGGCAACAGCTTGTCACCGTGGGTGGTGCTTGTTTGAAAGTTGGGCAAAGTTTTTTTTTCCCACACCCTTTGTATCTTCTTACCCAAGCTGACTGAATTCATCCTGCCTTTTCCCCCACAATATAAGCACGCGCCTGAAAAGAGGAGAATCTTCAGGTTGGGGTGTCTTTCTTTTGTTGAGCCCTCATGTCAGTCCTGAGTTTGAAGGATGAGTGGGGGGGTGGGGGGGTTGTGCAGAGCTGAGCCCTTTGAACGCTCGCGGGTCCCTGATTAATGAAGACACTGGAGAAGGTCCTCTGTCTCCCCCGATCGGCTATGGCTGTTTGTTTTGATTGCGTTTTCATCGGTGGATGTGCCCAACCTGCCGGGAGACAATGACCGCCCCCTGTTTAGCTGGCGACCTTTGACCCAGTCCCGTCTGCACAGGGGGCCAGGTCTGTCTTTAAGTGGACGCTGAGCAGCCTTTCCCTCAGGCTGACAAAATAACCCCCCTTGTAACCGGACACCTGCCAGCAGCCCACGGCTGACACAACCACAGCCCACCACAAAACTGCTGCAGCACAAAGGGGAACAAAACTGTGACAGACCCACATGACCATTCAGCTCATCTGTCTGCTTTGGAAAGAGTCACATTGGCAATTTGTCTCTTCCTCTCAAATTGAGTTTCTGCGTCCGCTATATGATAAAAATAAAATAATGTATAATAATCTTTGATAGCATCATCGGGAGTCTATTAATCTAAAACAGTGTTACTCCAGGCGAAAGGACTGTAAGAAGATACATTCTGTTGTAAGATTATGATTTGCTGTTTATGACTCTTAACAAGTGGGTGATCATACATTTCCGGTGTTCTCACTCAGAAAGGGCGATCAGTCGAATGTATAGAAATCTAAGAGTGTTTGATCAAATCGAGGCATGTTCTAACTTCATCATAAACTATATCAGAACAGAAGAGTCAAACGTCCCCCGCATCCTGTGTGTGTGTGTGTGTGTGTGTGTGTGTGTGTGTGTGTGTGTGTGTGTGTGTGTGTGTGTGTGTGACTATGATTCATCCACACAGTAACTTTGACACTCCCTGGTTGGTTGCAAGACTTTCAAAAACATTTTTGTTTTGATTTGTTTGATTAGTTTTTGCCTGGAGGAGAATATTGGCACTGCTACTTGTCATGTTTAACAGGCCTTGCTATTCTAACACCAAGGAGCTATGCGTGCCACTGTCACCAAGAACCTGGCAATAAACCCCTTCCCTACTTCTGTACCCTCCCCCCCTTCAATCACACCACCCACTCATCTAACTGTCATCCCCGCGGCCATAAATCAGATCTCTGACATGGCTTGGATAGAAAAGGACAGGATGCTTCTCTCTGTGGGTGTTGTGTCTTTTTGTGGGACGATGATGTCGTTCTTGGCTGACGCCCCCTGCGGTGTGTTTCTGGCAATTTACCAGCCCCCCCCCCACCACACCCGCAGGTTATTGGGTTGCCTGGTTCCGATCCCTCAACCAACTCCGGCCCCCCCTCCAACTACTGCTCCATGCCCCCAACAACACATCCAGCCTCCGGCCAAGTTCTGCTCTCCAACCAAGGCCGCTGATGTCATTATATTGGGTTGTCAGCCTGCCTCTCCGATCTCGGGCAACGTATGTGTGGCACGCTCACTCCGACTGACCTGGGGAGAGTAGACACTCAACACCTGCTCCAAACCTATATAATCCCCATGTTCTCACTGGGCTGAAATGTTAACAATATTAAGTGTAATAACACATAAACATAAGAGATATCCAATTCTCCACTGGGAGAAGCATTTCTGTGGTGGGCAGGCCTTTCATAGCAGATGCATCATGTTATATAAGAGTCTAGCCATGTTGGTCGTGGTGAATTTCCACTTGGCAAAGGGAAAGTCATTCCTCCCTTAGGCTCTGGTTGGCCAATGTTTTGCTGATTTTATTCATTCTCACTATAAGGGCCAAACTATATATCAAATATCAACTGGTTTAAATGTAATGTCACTACTGAGAAATGGCCTTGATACAATATTTTTACTGATTGATATTTGATAATAATAGGCCTATGTTTTAAAAGAATGTGGTTGAGGCACATTCAATCATCTGTATATTTACTTAAATAATGTTATCCATGGCAATAACAACTAACAATAACATTGTTCAATCTTATTTTGGTAAATATTTAATTTAATATTATGTTTAGTATTAGGCGCAGGTGTTAACTGTAACTATGTAGTTAAATACAGTAGGCTAGTCCATGTCTCATGTAGCCGATGTAGCCCATGAAGTTCAACACAGTTAATGCCCACATGCCTCTCTCCTTATTAAACGTATAGTGAGCTCAGTGTCATCGTTCCAGCAAGCCTAGCCTACTGTTCTTCATGGAGGTAGGCCTACCTACAAGACCCTTGAAATGACACCGATATTTCAAATGTAATGTGAATTAGCATAATGGTTACCTAGCCTACGTGTAGCTGAGAGGAGGTCCAATTGAAGTAGTAGGCTACAGTGATTCAGGGAAGACAAATGACTGTAAGTTGTGTGCTATGAGTAGACCTATATGAAGTTTTTGAAGTTGAAGATACGCACAATATTACCCTAGCGTAGACCTAGATGTTTTTTATGAAATAACATTGATGATGTGAATACGACTCTACTTTTTTCACTCTTCGATTTACGTTGGAGTAAAGAAATGTCTTCGGGGTGTCCCAACATGAAGAGTCTGTAAGGTTATAACATGTGTGTGGGTGTGTGTGTGTGTGTGTGTGTGTTTTGTAGCCTACTTGAAGATTTTGCAGTTCTCTGGCTTTGAAAAGCAAGTAGCCTGGTCCTTTCAATACCTCATGCCATTACTGTATATGCTTTCCAGTCAAGCCCGTATTTACTCAATTACACAAAAGCGCCAGAACTATGCATGTCTGCCGTGTAAAATACGGCTGGATTTAGATTATTATCTTGTGTGTACAATGGGAAGTGGGAATGCGGAGGAATGGGATTGTGGACTCGGGGTGACAATTGACTTGTAAGGGTTTGGAATCCGCGCGTCTCTCAGTGTGCCAAATGACAATATCTATGGGGCTTTAAGTACACATTAGGGTTGAAAGACGCTTTTCTCCCCTATGACAGGCTTGGCAGCGATCAGTTGTCCTAGTAATTTAACTCGGGCGTTCGCCTCCTACCACACCTCTTTGGCTAAACGCAGAAAAAAGAGAAGTGGCGGGCAAATTAGTCTTACTTCGCTTGTGAACAGCAACGTCACCCTTTTTTAGAGCGAGAAATCCTGCTTTATCTTAGGCTTTTGGTTGTAAGGCTGTGCGCTCCCACTCAGTGGCAGGCCTTTTCATGTTTTTCATTTGAGGAATTAAGGCTAATCCACGGCCATTACCTCCTATTGGAAGGGCTGTGGTTTTCAGATGATGAAATAATTCCCCTAGTAGTCATGTAGATTGTAAATATGATATGATGGATCAAAAGTTGACATTTAGAAGGTGTAATATTAGTTGAATGTAGTAAAGTACGGTTTAGGTAGATTTATATGCTAATTGGTCTATCACAAACGTCCCTGAAATATTATTAGAAAATAGGCCTAACCTTTAATCTTTAAAATTGGATGTAGACACGCACTAGGATCCATCAACATTCACAGATTCTTTAAACACTAGCTCATCTCCCCAGAGTTGTATTTCCAGATGGGTGCGTGTATGGTTGTGGTTTAGCCCATGATGCTACGGTATGGTGTGTCAAAGCCCCAGTTCAGGTTCAGCAGATACGGCAGGGTTTAGGAGTATTAATATATCTCCCACACAGAATGCGGGGGAATTCCGCCTCTGCCGCTGAGTGCCAATGTCAGATGGGCTCAGTGGCGTGGCGCGGTGGGGCGCACGCAGTGGAATAAGCTGAGAGCCGTGGCGCAGCGCTATCATATAGATGCTGGGGGAATTCCGCTGCGCTCAGACGACCGCGTGCGCCACTTCACCGGGAACAATGGGGGTGCTCAGCGAGAGGGAGGTGTAGGGTTGCAGGAGGAGCGGGTCAAAAGAGTCCGTGTCTGTTACTGACAGGCATATTTTGTACACATTTCCCTGTTGACATAATGGAGTAAGAGAAGATTCACTTCCATACTTTGAAATAACGTTAAGTGTTCTGTAGTACTGCATGGGGTTGACAATTACACACTAATTGCATAACTAATTGCCTTTATGTTATAGAGGTCAGACAGAACAGTTTGTGGTTGCAGTGGCCTTACAGCTGTAGATAATTCAGCCCTTTTCATGTCTGATACTGCTGATCTGTTTTTTAAGGGCTTATGCATCTCTAGAGTAGGAGTGGGCAATATAGACTTATTATAAACTATGTCACAATATTTCATGGGATTTTTTGCAGCAACCATAAACTTAAATGAAAATAGTACCACTCAACACACATTTTTTCAGCACAGTCTAGAGAACCATGTAAACTCAAACATTGTTCTAGAAAAGTTTAACTTCACCTTCATCTGCAAAATTATAACTGAAGTTGGCTGAAAATATTATATGTAAACACCAGTAACTATTGAATGTATATTATACCAATTAGTAGACCATGGACAATTCAAAATGGCATTATACTGTCTATCATGGACGGTACATTACTGTGTGTCAGAGCCCTGCTTTAAAGTGAAAGAATATCTGTCACCACAATCCTATGAAAGTAAAAGGTGTTTCTCATTTCAATTTTCTTTCAATGTTTCTTTCTTGATAATCTGTTTAAATCACCTTTAGAAAAAAGAAACATGTCTACCAGATGACTAAATCCGTGAATATAAAACTCAAAAGAAGTGGGCAGGTTGTGAAATGAAAAATCATTGATGTGTTATTCACCATGCCCACACATACACCCTCTCTCCTCACATCTCACACTGCTCTGTGTGTTGTGTGTGTGTGTATGTGTGTTGTGTGTGTGTGTCTGTGTGTGTGTGTATGTGTGTGAATGCGCACGCGTCCCTCTGCAGTAGACTGCGCGAGCCGGCGGCGACTTGTTTGTCATGGGCAGAGAGCTCCTTCCTCGCCTCTATGGCCCAAAGCCAGTCCTCTCAGACCTCCGAGATCCTCGGCCAGGATGTCTTCAACCAGCTGCTGGAGATGCTCGACCAGTAAGTTCAGAAACCCTAAGCTCAGCAGCACACACACACACACACACACACACACACGCCCAGAGGATGGGGGAATCCACTTTCGGTCTGCATAAGAGAGAGGGGGGATTCTTTGTAAAATCCACCTAGCCATTGAAGACACAATTACAGTGCAGCGTTGTTTTGTAGTGGCAAAGCAGGCAGCATAGTCAGATGAGTGCGCCTCATGCCTGCAGAAAGCAATGGTTATTTATTTGGGTAGATAAAGGGGTTGATGCGGTGCAGGGAAGTTTTCTTCCTTTCATTTTTACTGTTATGATTAATTAAATGTTTAAGTCATGTAAATAGTAGACTTTAATAGACTTTAATTAAGCAATCGCTACTTAATATATTTACATTACATGCTTTATATTAATTACAACACAAAATACTTACCGGTAATAATGCATAACAAATAAGCATATAAGCATATAATAGTGATATAACATAGTCTACATAGTAATTTAGAAACACATTTATATTTATTATATTGTATATTTTAACACATTATTATTTTAAATGATTAATACACATTCTGACTCTGTGCGCTTTGGCGTGTTTCAGGTCTGCCTTTCACTCCGTCCAGCCCATCGAGCTGAACTTCTCCGAGAGCCCGGTCAGCGGCTCCCCCAGCAACACCATCCAGATCAGCATGGACTGCATCACCATGCACGAGTCCGAGGAGCCATGCGCGGTGAGGGAGGCACGAAGAGAATCGGAGGACCTCCACACGGTGAGGGAGGGAATCAGTGGAGCTTTACGTTGTGAGGGAGGGAGTAGGTGCATCTTAGAAGCCCTACATGGTGAGAGAGGGAGGGAGTGGGTGCATCTTAGAAGCCCTACATGGTGAGAG
Source organism: Alosa pseudoharengus (assembly GCF_046254945.1). Lineage (NCBI taxonomy): Eukaryota > Metazoa > Chordata > Actinopteri > Clupeiformes > Clupeidae > Alosa > Alosa pseudoharengus. The sequence continues at coordinate 11,551,527 of NW_027468576.1, read as the reverse complement.
AGGGAGGGAGTGGGTGCATCTTAGAAGCCCTACATGGTGAGAGAGGGAGGGAGTGGGTGCATCTTAGAAGCCCTACATGGTGAGAGAGGGAGGGAGTGGGTGCATCTTAGAAGCCCTACATGGCGAGGGGGAGGGAGAAAGTGAGTAAGTGAATGAATGAGTGGGTGAGTGAATGAGTGAGTGGGTTAGTGAGTGAGCGAGTGAGTGAGTGAATGAGTGAGTGAATGAGTGAGTGGGTTAGTGAGTGAGTGAATGAGTGAGTGGGTTAGTGAGTGATTGAATGACTGAGTGGGTTATTGAGTGAGTGAATGAGTGAGTAAGTGAATGGATGAGTGAGTGGGTTAGTGAGTGAGTGAGTGAGTGAGTGAGTGGGTGAGTGAATGAGTGAGTGGGTTTTTGAGTGAGTGAGTGGGTGAGTGAGTGGATGGGTGGGTAAATGAGTGAGGAAGTGAGTGAATCAGAGGAGCCTTACACAGTGAGTGAGGAAGTGAGTGAGTGGGCGAATGAGTGAATAAGTGGACAAGTGAGTGAGTGGGTGAAGACGAGGAGCCATACGGGGGTAGTTAATATGGTATTAATATAGTTTTGGTTTTTTAACCTGCATAAAACACTGTCCTGCGGTTTATACACATGTACACATTGCGGATAATACACAGGAAATTACTGTATGCAATCATAAAGGGAGAAAGAGAAAATTGAAAACAACAAGTTGATTGATCAATCACTGACATTTTAAAAACATTTTGTTGAGACTTAAATGCATAAATACATACTGTACTGTACATACATACACTACCGTTCAAACGTTTGGAGTCACTTAGAAATGTCCTTGTTTTATGTGAATGGTGCTTTACTACCAAATCCAATGAATTACACAGTAATGCACAGGGTTTGATTACATCAACATCCTGAGAATCACTCAGAACACCCACGCGTGCATAGCATATTGCATACACAACCATGTGTCACGTCCACCTTAGCTCTTTGGTCTCCAGTGTTTCTCAACACAGAATATGGTTGGTGTTGTTCTAGAGTGCAGAACAGGGCCAACAAACAGAAAAAGAACACAAAGGTAATGACTGTGGTTGTTGCCACAAATTCAAACAATAATCCCAGAATTACGAAATCCATGGTACTAAATAATAAATGATCTCAACAAGAATTGGATCCAAACAACAAAAAGCCTTGTTTTATAATGCAAGTCATTTAATTGACAACTCTAAAGCATGTTTAATCTCTGAAATATAAAGATGGCCAATGCCATGTTGTCACTTATAAAGATGGCCATGTTGTCACTTTCAGTCATATGTTGCTTATGTGCTACATTGTGGCATTTACAAACTTGAACAGAATTTAATTTGGTTGAATGTGATTTCTACAAAGTTGTTATAAATTATAAACCTTTATAGTTATTAGTTATTATAAACCTGATTACTGATATTAGGATGATGATTTGCCTTTGTTCAACTTTCTTGAAATCGACATGTATGTATGTTTTCTATTCGAGTGCTTGTGCATCTTTCTGAAATACAGAAATTGTTGAACCAAACCTTTTAGTAAAGTAAACTTCACAGCGTTAGTGAATGATGCAGAAAGCACCAAACATTAAATTTTCTTTATATTTGTTTTTAACGGCAGGTGAGTGTGTGAAGTGATCAGTGATGTAGAAAATCAGTTGGGGGTTTTATCGGTAAGTCCCAGCTTAAACATCTGTGGGCGTTGGTGTCTGCGATGGGGTTTCCCACTTCATCTTGGTCAAGGCAAATACAATTAGAAGCACCCCTCTGCTGATTGGGTTTGTTTGTTAGCTAGTAGCACACCGGGACTTTATTTAACCAGGTCTGTTAGCGTGTCTGCCCGAAGGCCTAGTCGTATTCTACTGTCGGTGGTACTTTGTTGAAAATCGATGACTCTTGGGTCGCTGGATGTTCTGCTCGGATGTGGCCTGCGTGCCTTTTTGAAATGCACTTTGATGAGGACGACAGCTTGCATCTCATTCCCGATGACTTCCTATACACTGTAAGTCAGATCTTCCTCGATCACTTGCTTAATTCTGATTTAGCACTAATGTTATTGTCTGAAGTTTAGTTTTACAGTAGGTTGAATCAGAGCTTTGCAAAAATCTATATTCAGCATTTTGCACGTTCATTTCTCGCTGCGTGGGTTAGGGTGCGTTGCTGTGCCTCTGTGCTTGAGCTGTCACTCCGTTTGCCATTGTACATGTAGGTTTAAGTTGTCACCTCTGCGGAATCGTCTCTGTAGGTGCATTGTGCACAGAGCCACACAGTGTGTTTTCCTTTCAAGAAAAGACCTCCATCATCGGCCGTCCTCCATCCCATAGAGTGTGTACACTACAGAGCCGAGGCGGCAGTGGAAAGTCTGACATTTCCTCCTGTGACCTGTAGCCAAAGCAACAATCCTCCTGGAGCCTGATGAGCTCTGTGGAGCCCCTCCCTGGAGAGGAATGCTGTTGTCCAGCAGTAAAAAAAGGAGAGAGAAAGAGGAAGAATGAAAAAGAGGAGGGAGAGGCAGAATGAAAAAGAGGAGGAGGGAGAGATTTTAGGAGGGAGTGAGTAACGCAGCTCCTCACTGCCCTAAGGGGGACCAGTGTTCCCTTGATCTGGTGATTAATGCAACCCCCCACAACCATACACACACACACACACACACACACACATGAAGCAACACATGCGCTCACATACACACACACTCACTCACTCTCTCTCTCTCTCTCTCTCTCTCTCTCACACACACACACACACACACACACACACACACACACACACACATGAAGCAACACATGTGCTCACATACACGCACACTCACTCTCTCTCTCTCTCTCTCTCTCTCTCTCTCTCTCTCTCTCTCTCTCTCACACATACACACACACACACATAAAGCAACACATGCACTCACACACACACTCTGTCTCACACACACACACACACACACACACACACACACATAAACATACATTTTCAAGAGAAAACACACAGAAGCCAGCAATTGCGTGTACGGACACACTTATACAAGCAAACACACACACACACACACACACACACACACACACACACACACGCGCGCACACACGCACACACACACGCACACACACACACCACGCCTTGCTCAGCACTCCCTCTCCTCCACTGGGGCGTGCCGACATGGCACAGCGCACCAGGCTTCTGCCACTCCCGAACACCAAACCTGAGGGTGGCAGCCAGGCAGTGGCACGGGGCCAGAGACGAGGGTGGCGCCGTGTGGGCATGGCATGGGAAGTCCAAGGGTGGTCACGAGTTCCTGACCGCTGTGCCACTCCCAGATGGCACCCCAAAAGCATCTCACAACACACACACTTACACACTCATGCATACCTTCACTATGTGTCACTGGAGGCAGAGTTTGTGCAGTAGTCAGGGTAGGGTGATTAGAACCCAAGGGGGTGTTTTTCTTTTTCTGATCTGAATGTAAAATATTACCTGGAATTCTTGATTCTTTTTTCCCTGAAATCTTTTTCTGTGCGAGAGTCTCCGCACAGTAATGATTTCGACCGTCTTCTGTTTTATGTAGCTGCAGGGCAGTAATATAATGTAACAACCCATCTTTGACTCTCCTTTTTTCCCCTCCCTCTCTCTCTCTCTCTCTCTCTCTCTCTCTCTTCACTTGCTTGTTTTCCTCACCTTGCTGTTTTTCTTTCTTGCTCAATCTCTGCATAGCTCTTTATCTCTCCCTCTCTTTTTCTTTATTGACTGTTTATTTCCCAACCCCATACTGTCCCTCTTTTTTTCTCTGTTTCTTTCTCTCCTTTCTGTCTCTCTTTTCTTTCTCTCTTCTTTCTCTTTCACCCTTGTTCTGTCACTCATTCTTACTGCGTTCTGTCTCAATCACACTCTCTCTCTGTCTTGTTTGGTGTACATGTGTCTGTTTCCCCCCATTCTCTATTTCCTTTTTTCTTTCTGGCTTGATCTCTTATGCTGCTCTCTATCTATCCATCTTTGTCACTCATTTTCCATCTCTTTTCCTATCACTCTCTTTTTCTGCTGTCCTCTCTCTTCTTTTGCGTGGCGTGGAAAGAGAAAACAGAGAGAGAGAGAGAGAGAGCGGCGTGCGTGCGGTGGAGTCGAATAACATGAAGGAATGTGTCAGAAACAGTGGCAGCAGAAAGCTAATATCCCACCTGCCACCCCCAGCACAGCCTGACCGCACCGCCTTATAGCAGCGCCCCTGTGTCAGCTGAGTGTGGCTGGCGTGATATGGCAGGATGTGGTGGGGCTCACGCACAGCAGTGTGTGGATTTCTCAGGTAGCCACTGATTCAGGGATGAATCTTGTCAATTCCCTGGTCTGACTTGGCATGCGTGGTTTCGTGGTGTTTTATGCCCCCAACGTTGTCTTCAAGGCAGCACTGCCTGGAAGGCACTAGGGTTAGACATGGGTTAGGGTTAGGGGTTAGGGTGGCAGCGCTGCCTGGAAGACGACGTTGGTGGCATAAAACACACACTCTCTCTCTCTCTCTCTCTCACCCTCATCTCCATCATCTTTCTTGCTCATAGCTACAAGCTAAAAGTGATTCCATTAAGTTCTATATCCCAACATGACAAAGCCTCTGGCAAACTTGCTATGCCCCCAAGCCTCTTCCCCAGATAATGACGACGGTGGAGGTAAATACTAAAGTTGTCCACATCGTCAACAGAGTCGTCTTAGGCGAGTGCGTTAGTGACCCTAATACACATCCTCAGTGTTTGTTTTAGTCTTTACCAGGGAGAGCACCTCGGTGATTCACGCTTCACTGACTCCTCTGAAAGCTACTCCACCTGGTGATGACAGACTCGCTGCAGAGGATGATTGCTTATTTAGATTTAGAACTGATTTTTTTGTTCTCTTCTCTGGGACAGTGGGGAGACAGACAGGCGATACACAGGATTTATGGGTGAGCTGGGTTGGCTTTGGTTTGGGTTTGACTTGGCTGGGCTCGGTTCCATTAAATACGTTTTAGTTTCGCTCATTGGTCCATTTCATTTAGGTTTGTATTGGTTATGTTTTGTTTTGTTAGGTTTTTTTTTTTAAGTCTGACTCTATGGGTTGGATTGGTAAGGTTTGGTTTAGCCTGGATTGGTTTATTTCAGTATGGTTTGCATGGATTTTATTTTTTTTTGTTAGGTAAAATGTTGTTTAGTATGATTTGCCATGGATTGGTTTGGTGATGTTTATTTTTTTTATTATTTTGCCTCAGTCTGGTCTGCTATGGTTACATGTATGCATAGTTTAGTATGTCTTTGTTCGCCCATCTCCAGTGCTGGGTTCAGACAGTAGTTGACTCAGCAGCAGGTGATTACTGTAATTAAGATCACCCAGCCCTCTTAGCATCATGGGAAATGTTTTTTTTTCTCACTCTCTATTCCAAATGCCCTCATTGTGAATGTCAAGAACCAGTTTCCATGATCGTGCAGTAATCTCTCCAAGCCTAGTCATCGGATGAGCAACTTTTGATTTCTTTCTCTTTTTTTCCCTCTTTCTTTGCCCTGTGGCAGGAGTTGTTCACTCGCCTGTGAACCTGTGTGATTTATTTACTCCCAGCCTGGGCTGTGGGGATGAGACCGCGCCCTGCTACCCCTGCAGTGAAAATCAGACAGCGCTGAGCTGCCAAGATGCCCCACGGCCAAGCTGAGCCAATCTATATGCCCTTCCCCCCTCCTATCCTCACTTTCTTGCTTACTTTATCATTTGGCTGAAGAGATGTACCTATGTTAGTTATTATAGTCCCTTTGCTCAAAGGCAAAACGGTGGAAGCTGGGAAAGAATCGATCCCACAACAAATCAAATAACTTTCTGTTCTGTTGCAGGCTAGCCCTGCTCCTAGTCCTGCTCCTAGCCCCTAGCCCTGCTCCTAGTCACTAGCCCTGCTACTAGCCCTGCTCCTAGCCCTGCTCCTAGCCCTGCTTTTAGCCCCTAGCCCTGCTCTTAGCCCTGCTGTTAGCCCCTAGCCCTGCTCCTAGCCCTGCCCCTAGCCCTGCTCTTAGCCCCTAGCCCTGCTCCTAGCCCTGCTCTTAGCCCCTAGCCCTGCTCCTAGCCCCTAGCCCTGCTCCTAGCCCTGCTCCTAGCCCTGCTCCTGCTCCTAGACCTGCTCCTGCTCCTAGACCTGCTCCTGCTCCTAGCCCTGCTCCTAGCCCTGCTCTTAGCCCTGCTCCTAGCCCTGCTCCTGCTCCTAGCCCTGCTCCTAGCCCCTAGCCCTGCTCCTAGCCCTGCTCCTAGCCCAGCTCCACTGCGCTACTGGAGGCTTTGTGCATATTCACTTTGCATATTTGAAGTCTGCTGTCACTCATGCTGATGGGTTGTTTGCGTTTGTGTTTGCGTTTGAGTGTGTGAGCCATGGGAAGCCCCTATTGCCCCTATCACTGATGGCCCTAATCACTTTAATACGCCTCTCCATCTCTCTCATGAAGTATGTAGGCTCTCTCGCACACTCTGATGACAGTTGTGTGTGTGTGGTGTGTGTGTGTGTGTGCGTGTGTGTGTGTGTGCGTGTGTGTGGTGCTGAAAGCGGGGGGTGGGGGGTTATGCATGTATGTTTCTGTATGTGTGTATGTGTGTGGTTGTGTCTGAGTGTGGGGACATTTCTGGCCTTATTATAAAGGCCAGATTGTAGGTGCTGGCAACCAAAATGTGTGTATAAGTATATATACTTTTTTGATCCTGTGAGGGAAATTTGGTCTCTGCATTTAACCCAATCGGTGAATTAGTGAAACACAAACAGCACACAGTGAACACACAGTGAGGTGAAGCACACACTAATTCCGGCGCAGTGAGCTGCCTGCTACAACGGCAGCGCTCGGGGAGCAGTGAGGGGTTAGGTGCCTTGCTCAAGGGCACTTCAGCCACGGCCCACTGGTTGGGGCTCGAACCGGCAACCCTCCGGTTACAAGTCCAGAGTGCTAACCAGTGGGCCACGGCTGCCCTTCATGGCTGTGTCTTCATGTATATGTGTGTGTATGTGTGTGAATGTGAATATGTGTGTGTGTGTGTGTGTGTGTGTGGATCTATGTGACTTAGAAAGACCTAGCAAATGCCATATGGAGTAAAGCAAGTGACTGTGTGTGTGTGTGTGTGTGTGTGTGTGTGTGTGTGTGTGTGTGTGTGTGTGTGAGAGAGAGAGAGAGTGGTATGTGTGTGTTGTTCACCCCAGTGAGTGTTGTGTGAAATGGCCCCGAGCACTAAAGGAAAGTATGCCGCGCCCGTTAAACTGCTAAACTGTTAAACACCCGTCGCAGCCACAGAGACCTGAGGATGCTTCTGCACAATATCACAGAATATTAGTGTGAAGGCCCCACTTTATATTCAGGTTACTCATTATTACATCTGTATACAGGTGCATCTAAAAAAAATGTCATTGACCTGACAAGACGGAGATTAAAGGCTCAGGAAACTATTGCCGGTGTTTTGACTTAATTAGATGATTAGAGTTAGAGCAACATTTCTGTATTATGAATGATTTATTGTAATATTTTGAGATTCTGGATTCTGTTTTGATTTCCATGAGCTGTAAACTGTAATAATCAAGATTAGAATAATCAAGATTGAAACAAAAAAGGCTTGACATATTTCACTACATATGTGTAATGAATCTAGATTAAATGACAGTTTCACTTTTTTTTTTTAAATTACGGAAAGTTTGGGACTGGGGAACATAGGACCCTTTTTTAAAACCCTAACCATAACCCTAACCCTAATCCTAACCCTAACCCCGAGCGGGGAACATAGGAGCCGGGGAACATAGGACCTGGGGAACATAGGGATGACCCCGTTACAGCTGCTTATCAATATTGAGCTACACATGCAGAGCTATTATTCATTTTATTGACTCTGACAATTGATTGTTTGCAAAATCCCAATGTAAATGGAAAAGTATTTTCCAAGACTCAAAAGGTCTTGTCGCAAGGAGAAGAAGTACAAACCTTTATTTTAACTAATTACGTAAAAAAACATTATGACGGGAGACGGGATTCCCACAGAATTGGATTCTATTTGTGGTGGTAGCCTTAATAGCATAGGCCAGACAGGATCTGGCCTATGCTATTAAGGCTACCACCACAAATAGAATCCAATTCTGTGGGAAACACTGTAATGCATCAATACAACCTCTCTCGCCTCAATAAGCAAATCCACCTGCATGTTGATAGCTCAGTTGTGTGGTTGAGGCCCTGAGCTGTTGCTGCAGACTGGGCCTTTTCTCCAGCAAGCTTTTGTGCCTGTCACCTCGAGCTGTTGGGGCGAGGCCCACCTTCGTTTACTGATTTGCCCTTCAGCATTTCTTTGGTCTCATCAAAGTGTGTGTGTGTGTGTGTGTTTGTGTGTGTGTGTGTGTAGTCAGGCCTCATCAAAGTGTGAGTGTGTGTGTGTGTGTGTGTGTGTGTGTGTGTGTGTGTGTGTGTGTGTGTAGACATTAGTTTCATCAAAGGGAATAATTGTCTTCCCCCAGGGCAGAATATGTGACACAAATTTATACCCCACCCCCTCAGTGCGCCAAATCCGCTGCCAAAATACCGGATTCAAATGTCAAAATCCTGATTCTGCTTTTGGCTGTTTTATTTCCGTCCTCTCCAAGTAAAAGGCTCTACGTTTTCTCGTTAGCGGTGGACAGACAGAGCTCACCCATTTTTAACTCGTCCCACGGTCTCTCAGAGGTGCCATTAAGGTATTTTATGGTGGCAGAAGAGGCCAGACTTTGATGCCTCCAGTGGGTGACAGGTCTGCTGCCCAGAGATGGATGTGGCAGAGGAGTGCCTGCCTCCTGTGTGTGTGTGTGTGTGTGTGTGTGTGTTGGCTGCCGACTGAAGCTCTCCGTCAGCGTGCGGGGCAGGTGTCTGTCTCCCAACGCCAGTGGCCCGACACTCGATACCTGCCTAATCCCACAGGTCTTAAGGCAGCAGCCCATAAAAGTGACAAACAGACAGAAGGGAAGAAGCTCTTCTTTTGTCTGAGGTAAGAGTCAAAAAGTGCCAAAGAGTTTGTCGGAAACTTCCTCTTTCAACTTTTACAACTGCTGCTCTGCTGGAGGGGGTGGAAGAGAAGAGGAGAGGAGGTTTCTGATTTAGTCTCTCAAGCTCTCTGTCTCCTCGCTCTGTGCTATTACTAATTATAAGACTTGTGTGACTCACAGCCACAGAGAGAAAACCAATGAGGTTTTCTCCTTCTAGGTTTGCCTTTTGTGGGTCGACTCAGCATGGCATTATAGACTGGCCTCTTCCATTTGAGTTGTCAAGATGTTTCATACATGACTGCTGCAATGACATTAGACATGAACAGGATACAGTTAGAAGAGATTTCTCTGTCCGTCGCAGGCTTAGCTCTGAACAGCAGCAACGCTGATTTCTGACACAGAAGAAGAAGTGTGTGTCAGGTGTAGGATTTCGCTCTCTGCACGACAACTAGCAGCTAGGAACAACCACCATAATTACGCCCCCCCCCCCCTCCCAGCCCCTGTCTGGTGTGTCGAAGTGGGACAGTTATTGATGCATTTAATCCATTTTAATTTCCAAGTGTCACCCAAATCAAACCCTTTGTCCCACTACGGTAAATAACTTATTAACAGGGCTGTGCCTCCCCAGAGAATTGGCTCTGGTCTTTTGAGGGGCTTATCCCCACCCCACCCCATCACCCACGACTGTGCCGTAATTTGTGATTATTGGGTGGGTCAGGTAGAGGGATCCGAGCCTTTGTGCTCCTGTGACCGTTGTCACCTGAGGCGGCCCTTGGAGACCGTCACTTTAACCCCCTACGACCTTTATGAGCCACCGTAAAATGGCCGTGTGGGGGGCTCTTAGATATTCAGGAGTTTTACGGGCCCGGCCGCCCGCCTGCCTCGTAGAGCTGGTGCTGAAAAGAATACGCCTCACTAAACTGTTGTAAAGTCATGATTTTGTTTGCTCTGTAAACTGGATGAAGCTTAAACGAATGATTGCACAGGAGTGTATTGTTGTGTATTGTACAATTGTCAGGTCCGGTTAAACTATTTATTAATTTCTGATTGGATGAGGGGCCTCTGGCTGAGTCACAGCCATGACAATATCTGCCACCAACACCACCCCTTATTTGTGCCATGTTGCTTAATTAGGTCTATAAATGCTTATGCCGCCTATAAGTACTTATGCATTAATAAATATTTATTGATAGATATACACTATTTGATTCCACATTACAAATCAAGTTTCATCATGAATCAAATTTCTGAATAGTTTAAGTAGTCTGAATTTAAGTTGTATACAGTTCAAGGGTAAAGGATACAGCGTCTTTTCATATACAAACACACACACACACACACATGCACATTCATGCTTACACAACAGTCAGTGTTTGGATGTATGAACAGCCAGGTGCTCTTGCACGCATATTGCTTAAAAATGTTGAGGAACTTCTTTGTACTCTTTGTAACAATAGACTGACATTTTGAATGAATCTGTTTATATAACACTTTTGAATGAATTTGTTTATATAAGTAACTTCATCAATTAATCAATATCAAACTGAATTGTCATTGGTTATAATGCATTAATGGCAGACAATGCTTTTTGACTGTGCTTCAGAGACAGACATGGCAGACATGGTTCTCCTGCAACAGAAGCAGCACCCTGCTGGGACTACAACAATACCTGCTCTAACCAGCATTCAACCTCACTGCCAATGTTGTTTTAACGTAATTAGAAGTTTGTTTAGCTTGCCTAATTGTCCGCTTCAAAAGGACACCTAAGGTCTGCATGAGGGTTGGCCAGCATTGCTGCGGTGGACATAGGGAAGCTGTGTGTGTGTGTGTGTGTGTGTGTGTGTGTGTGTGTGTGTGTGTGTGTGTGTGTGTGTGTGTGTGTGTGTGAGTGTGTGTGTGTGTGTGTGTGTGTGTGTGTGTGTGTGTGTGTGTGTGTGTGTGTGCTCGTGAGGAATTCTACCACTGCTAGGCTGACACACACACACACACACACACACACACACACACACACACACACACAAACACACACCTCTTGGACAAAAGGCACCCTCAGGGTGCTGGCCTGGGTGTTGGCCCCTGATTGGAGACGATGGTGGTGAACCAAGGGTGCCGCCTCACCTTAGTCTCCGATCTTTAACTGCCCCCACCCCATGCCATGCCTCCATCTTTGCCCTGTGGGGATAAGTTTTTCCTTCAAGCCAGGGGTAATAGATTTTACCTCCAAAAAAGACTGACATGACTCGCCTCAAGCACCTACACTAAGATTGTGTGTGTAAGGATCAATGGTTAGAGGAGATTGTGTAGAGCTTGCAGAATCATCATCTGGCAGGGAAATGGACTTTTCCACTATATTCAAATTTTTTGGGATGCACCCGTACTGGAAAATTTATATATCCGAATAACCTGGACATTCCTAAATATCTATATTGAAAGGATGTGGAGAGACTCAAGCACAAATCAGTAAATCATCATCAACTCTGCAAGCATCGCAGGAAGCATTATCCTAGCAAGGCATTGTGATCTCCCAAAACCTGTGCTGATGTTAGCTCAGTTGAGGAGGGCTAGATAAGGTCCTCCACTGTTTTTCTGAAAGAGCTGATAATTAAGATTAATTCAATATAATAATAATTAATTAAGAATAATTAAGTAGAGTTTGTGTTTATTGTATGATTGAGCCAGGAAGTAAGTGTAAGTTCAGATAGTAGTGGTGCTGTTTACTGAAATGAAAGCTGTATTTTGCCCATGCATGGGTTTGTATTCAAATAATAGCAAGTTCCATTCACAGAGCATACCAGGCTTTCTCACCAAGCAGGAGAGCGATGCACACAATCTAAAAAAATTACATCAAATGTTCCAAAAATTATTTTTTTGCTCTCCGCCGTGCAGACGGAACGCCTCAGTGGCGTGTCTGGTGTAGCCTGACTGTGCAGGATGACAGGATTCATTTTGCCAATTAATTTGGGTTTTGGTTTCTTAAGAGGGGCCAGACACCACTGCACTGTCATACACTGAGTCTGGTCAGTTCCGTTCCCGTGACGGGAGGCTCCTGTTGCCCCTGCCGAGGTCCTTCTGGCCAGATTAAGATAAAAACAGAAGAATGATGACAAAGGGGGCAGGCTTGGCTACCTGAATTCACATTCATTTGGCCTAAACACATCTACACCAGTCATCTCTGATAGATACAAGCAGTCTAGCGCCGGCCCTTTGTTTGCAGCTCAGGGCCCTAATGAGGTTGGAGAGAAGAGAGGAGAGAGGCTTATTCTTATGTAAACCAGAGCCACGCAAAGCTAGATGGCCTCCCGGCCCCTACTCTCCTCTGCTCTGCTCCCTGCAACCAGACTCCATGCCATTTTTGTTAAGACTTTAGGCCCTTGCTAAGACTTCTTAATGCAAAGCAATGGACAGAGGGACGGTTGAATGTGATCTCTGAGCTGCAGTAGGAGTTGTTTGCGGCTTTACCGCTGATGTTTGGTAGTGTCCTTTTTCATTATGACTCGCAGTTTAATTCTTTCTATTTCCTTATGTAAAATTACAGCCCTTTCTCAAAGAGGCTGCACACCTGTAAGGTGTGTCAGAGTTTTATTGAGGTGTTTGACTGTAATTCCTCTGGTGAAGTTGTTGATGTAACTCTTCAAAGTTACTTGTCCGTTAGCACTCTAAAATATTTTTTATTCAGTTCTGATAATTAATGATTTGTGATTGCATTTACAAGATAATTTCACACTAAATCTTTCCCCATTTCTTATATTTTGACCACTGTCAAACATAAATAACACAAATTAATATAAAAACCATTAGTGCAGTGATCAGCCAGTGATTCTGCAAAACCAGATGACCATGGACAGAGAGGAGACAAAGGAGTCAAAAATGTGCATCTTGGACCGTAGCTCCTGCATTAACTGCTCAGTTTGCTGAAAGGCTCCTCCAGCCGTTTTCCTCAAGAGAAGACAGCAGGAGACAGCACTCCTCCAAAAAACTGGGTGTGGGTTCAGGACAGGTATTGGACAGGTAGCTTCTGAGTTCCCTCCCCTTTCCCTGTCCCCAGTATATAGGGCTTATCCTGAGAATTCCTATAGACTTGCTCCCCATAGACCCCCTTGTCCCATTTTATTCTGTTCCTCCTTCGCATCCCCCCTTTACGCCTTCGGCCCATCGCGAGTTCCTTACGGGAGAACACAGGCGAAAGAACCCTGGAGCCGGTGGAACACACAGCCGCTGCTCTGCTTAACCTCAGTGCCAATATGTTGTACCTGGAGACCACCCCATCGGCCTCGTACAGTGAGGTAAGGCCAGCGGCGACCTGTCGATAGCACCTCACCGACCATCGGATGCTGCTCTGTTGTCCATTCACAGCTCACAGGCACCCATGGGACCCAAAGTGGGTTAGGAGAATAGGCCCTATAGTTGCCATTGTTTTGAGACTGAAATATGTGATTTGATTTTCATGCTATGTCTTTTTTAATTAGATTTGTGTCGTGGTAAACTATAGTGCAGTGTTGAGAGTAAATTCTTTTTTTTTGTAAAGTTGAGTCATATCAATGCCTTTAAACAAAAAAAAATAGGAAAAAAAGGGGCAGCAAACTTTAGGCGGCATCTCGTAGAGTGTTTGTTTTCCAGTCAGTGGCGCTGAATGTGTTTGCTATAGTCAAGAGAGTAGGGGAATGTAAACACTTCAGCCATTGTCTCTCACTTCTGCTTTTTTTTTTGCTTTGTCTGTAAAATGGCCGATGTGTGTCTCCTTGGTGCTGGCGCTAGTGTCTCTGTGTCGGTAGTGTTAAGGATGATGGCTCTCCATCATTAGAGGGGTTATGAGGTGTCACATGATAAGGATTCAGCCTGGATTCATAGCTTGCTTAAATTTGGACTTTTTTTATGTGGAATTGTTTTGACTGGGTGCAGCTCAATTTCAAAACTGACATCAATTTTGCTTTGTTTATTTATGCCCACTGTTGATTGTGTGTGTTTGTCTTAGGTAAATAAGGTAAATAATGTAGTTTTGTGTCTGATTGACAAGATTATTTATATAGGAGAAACAGCCTTTGATCCCAGCGACCATCTGTAGTGGCCATAAGTGCAGTGGTGTCCAGGAGTAGACGAATGACTGTGTTTTCAGATTTATAATTGCAGCTGTGGACAACTATGCAAGTGGGTCCCAGTCAGCCCTCCGAGCTAAAACGGCTTTATGGGCCGACGTACAAAACAGATGTTTGCATTACATTGCTAGTTTAGATGTTAGGAAAAAAGTGACACAAGTCTAATGTCATATTGGTATTTTACATTTTACAGACTGGTTTGTCACAAACAGGAAATAAAAGCAGGTTGTTGTCAGTTTGAGATCTCTTTCCACTGTGCCATAAAATGGGGTTGGGAAATTATGCATGTTCTGGGAATGTGATATGTTGGTAGTTCATGTATGTGAATGTGTGTGCTGACTAGTGGAGAGAGGAGAGAGAAATTGAAAGTGGCCCGTATGTGTGATACTGATGTTGGTTGTGGCCACCTTGTTAATGGCAAAATGTTATTTGCAAAAACAGATGACTTATTTGAAAAATCATGACTTTTTAGTGTGCATTCCAGGTTATTAATCAAACAGTAAACTTGAAGTTCACAATTTAAAAAAATATTTATGAAAATTCATTGAAATGACATTTGGCGGTTTTTGCTAATGAACTCTTGATTTATTATTGTTTAGAATAGCATAAATATAAAGTTAAATAGAAAGGTCTCGTTTCTGGTTCATTCTGTTCCTCCTGGTTCATCCTCGTTGTTACTGTATCATTTCAAAACACCTCCCTGCTAGGTCTCTGAGTATAGACCCATTCAATCTGTTTCTAGAGGGATTGAAATGTTCAAAACCAACCCAGATACTTTGACATGAAAATAAATCTGACTTTAGTGTAATGCTCTAAAAAATGTTGACTTAAAAACTTTTTGGTTTGTCGCTAAGTTACCATTAGCTCCATGTTGTTTTTTGTGAGAGAGTCTTACCATTTACATTTGCAACTTGACAGTCATTTCACAAGCACTTGTAAACACAAAGCAAGCAAGGAAAGCACATTGTCTTGGCTAGTTCCCTCTTTTCCTCAGTAGAACGTTAAGGGCAAACCCCTTCAGGAGTTACCCAAGCTTTGATATTCTGGGCTGGATTTGACTGTGCTGGGAGCTGTTTGTTCCCCAGAAAAGCCCTCCATTCCTGGTTGGCAGGTGGTTGTTCTGCCTGCCACCTCCAGAACCTGCTGTCTCTTGGCACAAAGCTATTGTCAACACGTTGTTAGATGGCCTGTGTGTGTGTGTGTGTGTGTGTGTGTGTGTGTGTGTGTGTGTGTGTGTGTGTGTGTGTGTGTGTGTGTGTGTGTGTGTAAAAACACAGTCCACTCACACACACACCCACACACCCAACACCCCCTAAAAAGTCTCAGGTAACCCCTCTAAAGTCCAGATTGTTTGATTAATGCTCTGAAGCATCTAAGCTCTAAAATGGGGGTAGGGGGGTTGTTTGGTATAGTAAACGGAGACATGCCGGTGGAAGGCAGTCAGCACGGATATTCTGACTGTTTGAATAAAGATAGATAGTAATGAAGTGCAGAAGTATGAAACAGATAGTATACATATGATAGCATGTTATAATACCAGGCATTCTCTAAGTGTATAAAATGTGTTATAAAGTATGGCTACTGTGAAATGTTTTGCCTTAAAGCAAGCAGTGTTGTGCATTATTTTTGTTCCCTGGGAGAATGAGAGAAAGGTGTTGTGGATGTTTTCAGGTGGTCGT